>NC_080473.1:21040000-21340000 GCF_030265055.1 Doryrhamphus excisus
TTATTTTGCTTTGCGTTCTTAAAATGGTACAATTTCCTCAAAAACGAACAATTCTGGAAATATTCAGAGGCCTTGAGCAACCTCTAAATATTGTTTAAAAAAAATTCAAAATTTTGGACAGTGAGTTTTTATTGATATCCTAACACATTTAGAGGGTGAGAGTTGAACATTTACAAAACAAATTTCGGTCGCGAGCTCTCTAGTTTGCGAGTTAGCATGTGTCTCAAGACCCTGATTTGATATTACAACAATAAAAGGCTTGAACTACTTCAGTTGTGTGTAATGAATCTAAAATCAAAGTCTAATGTTTATCGGTACATTACAGAAAATAATGAACTTTTTTTCCACAATATGCTAATTTTTTTGAGAAGGACTAGTATGTTAACAAGTCAGACGAGTGTGTCCCTCCAAAGCATACCCTGAATTGCAATGCAGCCGCACAGCTCAGGCTGACACAACGGAAGCTTTCAACATTCATATAGTCCTGCCCTGAAGTTATTTCACTTGAGGATTTGCAGGATAATCTACAGCCTAATTCCACTCTTTCCTGCGGCTCTACTGTTGGAAAGGCGCAGATGTGCTTTAATCAGCGGGTTCAATTGTGTAACGTTGGCCAAGGAAGACGATGGCCTTCATTGTGCGCGTGTCTTAAAATGCTGCTGCAGCGAGGAAGTCGCAGTCAGTGTGAGCTTGTCACTTGGAGAGGCTGTCAAAGCCAGACGCCGCTCGCTTTGCATCTTCCTCGAAGTGAGGCAAAATCCAGTGTGACACATGCCACACACAGACGACTGCACAACATGGTTTCTTCCTCATTAAAATTCCCTTTTCACACTTTTATTTGTAGTAAGGATCGACCGATACATCGGCCGGCCGATATATCGGGCCGATATTTGCGTTTTTTCCTTGTATTGGTCGATACGCGCGTGAAAAAAATCGGTCGATCCCTAATGTTTACATTTCAATAAATATTTGTTTAAACATGAGACCTGTAATATTTGTTATCATGGTCATTTTTTCATATAAATTGAGGGATCAAAAGCAGTATCAGCCACAAATATCGGCCCAAGCAAAATCGGCTAAGGGTGATGGAAAAAAATCGGTATCGGCATCGGCCCCAAAAAAAACATATCGGTCGATCCCTCGTGTTTACATTTCAATAAATATTTGTTATCATGGTCATTTTTTCATGTAAATTGAGGGATCAAAAGCAGTATCGGCCACAAATATCAGCCCAAGCAAAATCGGCTAAGGGTGATGGGAAAAAAATCGGTATCGGCATCGGCGCCAAAAAAAACATATTGGTCGATCCCTAGTGTTTACATTTCAATAAATATTTGTTTAAACATGAGACCTGTAATATTTGTTATCATGGTCATTTTTTCATATAAATTGAGGGATCAAAAGCAGTATCGGCCACAAATATTGGCCCAAGCAAAAACAGCCATCGGCTAAGGGTGATGGAAAAAAATCGGTATCGACCCCAAAAAATCATATCGGTCGATCCCTAGTGTTTACATTTCAATAAATATTTGTTTAAACATGAGACCTGTAATATTTGTTATCATGGTCATTTTTTCATTTAAATTGAGGGATCAAAAGCAGTATCGGCCACAAATATCGGCCCAAGCAAAATCGGCCATCGGCTAAGGGTGATGGAAAAAAAATCGGTATATGCATCGGCCCCAAAAAACCATATCGGTCGATCCCTAGTGTTTACATTTCAATAAATATTTGCTATCATGGTCATTTTTTCATATAAATTGAGGGATCAAAAGCAGTATCGGCCACAAATATCGGCCCAAGCAAAATCGGCCATGGGTGATGGAAAAAAAATCGGTATCGGCCCCCAAAAAATATATCGGTCGATCCCTAGTGTTTACATTTCAATAAATATTTGTTTAAACATGAGACCTGTAATATTTGTTATTATGGTCATTTTTTCATATAAATTGAGGGATCAAAAGCAGTATCGGCCACAAATATCGGCCCAAGCAAAATCGGCCATCGGCTAAGGGTGATGGAAAAAAATCGGTATCGGCATCGGCCCCCAAAAAAACATATCTGTCGATCCCTTGTGTTTACATTTCAATAAATATTTGTTATCATGGTCATTTTTTCATATAAATTGAGGGATCAAAAGCAGTATCGGCCACAAATATCAGCCCAATCAAAATCAGCCATCAACTAAGGATGATGGAAAAAAAATCAGTATCGGCATCGGCCCCCAAAAAAACATATTGGTCGATCCCTAGTGTTTACATTTCAATAAATATTTGTTTAAACATGAGACCTGTAATATTTGTTATCATGGTCATTTTTTCATATAAATTGAGGGATCAAAAGCAGTATCGGCCACAAATATCGGCCCAAGCAAAATCGGCCATCGGCTATGGGTGATGGAAAAAAAATCGGTATCGGCATTGGCCCCAAAAAAAAAACATATCGGTCGATCCCTAGTGTTTACATTTCAATAAATATTTGTTTAAACATGAGACCTGTAATATTTGTTATCATGGTCATTTTTTCATATAAATTGAGGGATCAAAAGCAGTATCGGCCGCAAATATCGACCCAAGCAAAATCGGCCATCGGCTAAGGGTGATGGAAAGAAAATCGGTATCGGCCCCAAAAAAAACATATCGGTCAATCCCTAGTGTTTACATTTCAATAAATATTTGTTATCATGGTCATTTTTTCATATAAATTGTGGGATCAAAAGCAGTATCGGCCACAAATATCGACCCAAGCAAAAACGGCAAATCGGCTAAGGGTGATGGGAAAAAATCGGTATCGACCTCAAAAAATCATATTGGTCGATTCCTAGTGTTTACATTTCAATAAATATTTGTTATGATGGTCATTTTTTCATATAAATTGAGGCATCAAAAGCAGTATCGGCCACAAATATCGGCCCAAGCAAATCGGCTAAGGGTGATGGAAAAAAATCGATAGTATCGGCCCCCAAAAAAACCATATCCGTCAATCCCTAGTGTTTACATTTCAATAAATATTTGTTTAAACATGAGACCTGTAATATTTGTTATCATGGTCATTTTTTCATATAAATTGAGGGATCAAAAGCAGTATCAGCCACAAATATCGGCCCAAGCAAAATCGGCTAAGGGTGATGGAAAAAAATCGGTATCGGCATCGGCCCCAAAAAAAACATATCGGTCGATCCCTCGTGTTTACATTTCAATAAATATTTGTTATCATGGTGATTTTTTCATGTAAATTGAGGGATCAAAAGCAGTATCGGCCACAATTATCGGCCCAAGCAAAATCGGCTAAGGGTGATGGGAAAAAAATCGGTATCGGCATCGGCGCCAAAAAAAACATATTGGTCGATCCCTAGTGTTTACATTTCAATAAATATTTGTTTAAACATGAGACCTGTAATATTTGTTATCATGGTCATTTTTTCATTTAAATTGAGGGATCAAAAGCAGTATCGGCCACAAATATCGGCCCAAGCAAAATCGGCCATCGGCTCAGGGTGATGGAAAAAATCGGTATCGGCCCCAAAAAAACCATATCGGTCGATCCCTAGTGTTTACATTTCAATAAATATTTGTTTAAACATGAGACCTGTAATATTTGTTATCATGGTCATTTTTTCATATAAATTGAGGGATCAAAAGCAGTATCGGCCACAAATATCGGCCCAAGCAAAATCGGCCATCGGCTAAGGGTGATGGAAAAAAATCGGTATCAGCATCGGCCCAAAAAGAACCCATATTGGTCGATCACAAATATCGGCCCAAGCAAAATCGGCCATCAGCTAAAGGTGATGGAAAAAATCGTATCGGCCCCAAAAAATCATATCGGTCGATCCCTAGTGTTTACATTTCAATAAATATTTGTTTAAACATGAGACCTGTAATATTTGTTATCATGGTCATTTTTTCATATAAATTGAGGGATCAAAAGCAGTATCGGCCACAAATATCGGCCCAAACAAAATCGGCCATCGGCTAAGGGTGATGGAAAAAAAATCGGTATCTGCATTGGCCCCAAAAAATATCGGATGATCCCTAGTGTTTACATTTCAATAAATATTTGTTTAAACATGAGACCTGTAATATTTGTTATCATGGTCATTTTTTCATGTAAATTGAGGGATCAAAATCGGTATCGGCTCCCAAAAAACCATATCGGTCGATCCCTAACTTGTAGTAGCGGATGTAAGCTTGTCGATGTAGGACAACCATTGTTGCATAGTCGCTTGATGCTATTTGTCGTTTGTATGAACTGGCACGCACTAGCTGGTCGCATGTGGTGAGATTACCAGGCAAGATAAATCCACCATCACACTGACTGACATTTCCTGCTTTCACACGCGGCTTCCGTCTGACTGAGCTGAACATTTTAGGAATATTTTGCAGTCCACCACCGTGACCCTGGACTGTGACCCCTCTTTGCCTCGTGGCTCCTTTCAAGTTTAGAACTATCTGGAATTAATCGGCGATGCATGAACAAGCGGGAGAATCACACATTGCCGTTTATAAAAAATCCAATTACGCGACGATGCCACTTACTGAGAGGCGCTCCGAACAGCACGGTGTCCAAAGCTTTGAGCTGCAACTTTTGAACGTGGCTGCGATCCAGAATCTTGAGAATCGTGTGTGTCAGAGTGTTGTTCTTCACCGCCAGCCTGAAAAAGAGAGAACAGACACGCGTAAACGGAAGTCAATAAACATAAACAACCACGCGGCGTGCGATTTGAAAATATGAGGCATTTTATGCCGTCTTACCTCGGCATGGTGCTCCCGTTAAAGCTCATCTTGCGGAAGGCCTCGACATACTGAGGCAGTTCCACGTAGGTGATGAGCCACTCAACCACCTCGTCCACAGTCCAGTTATACACTGAAAAAAACAGTAAGTAATACTGCATTTATTTTCATTTTATGCATTCATATTTTATTTGAATTTTTCAAATTCGTCTTTGTATGCCAAAAAAAATTGCAATCTTGATTCGACAACCCAGCGATGTTTTAATTTGACATTGTCAGTTAGGGTGGTCCTTATATGGGGGGTTCAGAAATTTGTTTTGGAAATGTTCAACTCTCACCCGCTAAATGTGTTAGGATATCAAAAATTTTGAATTTTTTTTTTTTTACAATATTTAGAGGTTGCTCAAGGCCTCTGAATATTTCCAAAATTGCTCATTTTTGAAGAAATTGTACCATTTTAAGAACGCAAAGCAAAATAAAATAAAACTTTATTGACTAGTCACTGTGACAGAGTGGTAACCAGCAAAATACAAATAAATGACATTCATTGAAATAAAAGATAAAATCATGAAATAATGAAATCAGAACCATAGTATAATAATAATAATCAAAAATGAACAAAGCATTATTAGAGCATGACAAAACACGACTATAGTCACATTTATACTCTTTTTATTTACAACATATTGCGCAACTGCAGGGTCTGGAGACACATGCTAACTCGCAAACTAGAGCGCTAGCCACCT
The DNA here is from genome assembly GCF_030265055.1 of Doryrhamphus excisus. Classification (NCBI taxonomy): domain Eukaryota; kingdom Metazoa; phylum Chordata; class Actinopteri; order Syngnathiformes; family Syngnathidae; genus Doryrhamphus; species Doryrhamphus excisus. The sequence continues at coordinate 21,045,480 of NC_080473.1, forward strand.
AAACGGTAGCCTTCAAGTTATTTCCTTTCAACTTAAATAGCCCAAAACTTACCACTTCCACACGGATAGCGAGGATAACTATTAACAGTTATTTAACCTTTAACATGAACATTAATCAAAACGTAATAATCTTTTATTTACTAACATTAAACTTTCATATCAAGGCGGGGGCCTCAAACTAGTGTCCTGCGGGCCACATTTGGGCCGCGGGCCGCGTGTTTGAGACCCCTGGTATAATCTAACCAATAATGTGATTGAAGTGTTGTGACTCATATTTAATATGTAGTTCACATATTCTGCATCATAATAAGAAACAATAAGTCCAATGCTGTCATAAACTCAAATTAATTATCGTTATTAAATTAATAAAACATGTTTGCACAAATTATTACAATGTGCGAAAACTCCTGAATATGCACAGAATATGTCAAACTTCAAAGTTGTTGAGCAACCTCTAAATATTAATCAATATTGATAAAATTTGGCACAAATGTTTTTTTTTTATTCATACTAACATATTAATGGGGTGAGAGCATGAAATTTCAAAATAGAAAAATAAGGACCACTCTATTGTCAGTGCAATGTGATGTGATGTAATGTAGAGTGAACCATGTTTTTGACTTGGAATATGTTCAGTGTCCGGGATCTCCCAAGAAGAACGGTAAAAAGACCATAAGACCACAGTGGTGCAACACCAACCACTAATACAGCGCAGGTAAACCTAATGGTTTGTTCTAGGCTTGAGTTCCCAAATGAGTTCGCAGATATCAGGTGTCATAACAGTGAAGCTGGGGGAGGGGAGGGTAACCTGCTCCACAGCTGCTGGCGTGAAGTGTACTTACTACGAGTGTGAAAAAGGCAGGCGGCAGAAAGGGTGTAAAAGATGAGATAACCAGATACGGCACAGAACATAAAAGAGCCCTCGTGATGGCCTGACCAGACTTGCCGGTTGAGAGAAGGCGACAGTGTGTGTGCTGATTTGGTGATGACAGGCTGGAGGATATCGCCGAGTGCCCGGCAAATTTCCTCCACACGCCTTGACCGTGCGGACAAGGTGGAGCGGCTGACTGCGCTTGCATGGGAAAAGCTAAATATCATTTCACAAGAAAGACAACTAAAAGAGAATACACATCTGCAAGTTCATATATTACATGCGGAGTTCCCCAGGGGTCAATACTGGGACCAAAACTGTTCAACTTGTACATCAATGATATCTCCAAAGTTACGAAAAACTTAAATCTGGTATTATTTGCGGATGATACCACTGCTTTTTGTTCCGGAGGGACTACAGACGAAATCATTAGAAAGGTCAAACACTAAAAAGATGATTTGATGATAACAGATTGTCCTTGAACTTAAATAAAACTAAAATCATGCTGTTTGCTAACAGCAGAAAGGACACGCACCAGCAAATACAAATAGACGCTGTAGACATTGAAAGGGTGAAGGAAAATACATTTCTGGGGATCACAATAGATGAAAATATGAGCTGAACATGAACCTCATATTACAAAATATACAACATAAATGTGGCCAGAAATATTTCAATATTGAACAAAGCAAACATTTGTTCTCAATCAGAAATCACTCCACACTCTTTATTGCTCTCTGGTTCTACCATATCTTACTTATTGTGTGGAAATATGGGCTAATAACTATAAAAGCAATCTTCACTGGCTAAATGTACTGCAAAAAAGGCCAGTAAGGATAATTCAGAATGCCGCCTACAGAGAACATACTAACTCCTTATTTCTAAAATCACAAATACTTCAACTTGCTGATATAGTTCATCTTCAAACAGCTAAAATAATACATAAGGCTAAAAATAATAACCAATTAGCTAAAAATGTCATCAATACTTCTCTACAAGAGAGGAGAAATATGATCTCAGGGAAGAAGTACATTTGAAACACTTCTATGCTAGGACTACGTTAGCGTTAGCATAGCATTTCAGTATGTGGAATCAAACTATGGAATGGATTGAGTAAGGAAATCAAACAATGCACAACGATGAGCCAATTCAAGAAACAATACAAGCAGTTGATGTTTGCTAAATACAAGGATGAAGAGTCTTGAACCAGTCATGATGTGCTATATATATCACTAAAAAAATAAAAATAAAAAATAAAAATAAAAATAAAAATAAAAATAAAAATAAAAATAAAAATAAAAATAAAAATAAAAATAAAAATAAAAATAAAAATAAAAATAAAAATAAAAATAAAAATAAAAATAAAAATAAAAATAAAAATAAAAATAAAAATAAAAATAAAAATAAAAATAAAAATAAAAATAAAAATAAAAATAAAAATAAAAATAAAAATAAAAATAAAAATAAACTATGGTACCCATTATGGCATTGGATGCTCATATTACCTCGTACTTCGGAATGTGACAAAAATTAAAAAAAATATATGAAAATTAAAAAAAATAATAATAATTAAAAGAAAAATAACACAAATGTATTAAATAAAATTTTATGTAAAAAAAACGTAAACTATATTAGGAAAGCAGGAAGTGAACAAATGTAACAGTTAGTGATTGTAAAAGTACCAGATGGAGGGGTAGGATTTAATAAGCTTTGCTTCTTCCTACTCCTTTTGGACATGTGGAACTGGGAACTGATTATGGGATGCACTCAATTGGAATCTGATGCATGTTCAAATGAAATCAAATTAAAATTAAAAATTTAAAAAAATATTTAAAAATATATATTTAAAAAAATTTAAAAATATAAAAAACAAAAAGTATTTAAAAAAATAAAAAATAGAAAAATTAATTAAAAAATAGAAAAATTAATTAAAAAATAGAAAAATTAATTAAATAAAGAAATTAATAACTTCAATTATTTTAGGAAAGCAGGAAGTGAACAAATGTAACAGTTACTGATTGTAAAAGTACCAGATGGAGGGGTAGGATTTAATAAGCTTTGCTTCTTCCTACTCCTTTTGGACATGTGGAACTGGGAACTGATTATGGGATGCACTCAATTGGAATCTGATGCATGTTCAAATGAAATAAAACCATTACCATTACCATTACCATTACCATAAAAGGGTCACAAGTGAGGACACCCACATCAACCACTGATTTGACCTTTCAACCATCTCATGTCAAGAATAACCTGACGTTTACTTGGATTCAATGCGGTACCTTCAGAGCCCTTCCATGTGTTCCACAGGTCCTCCACGCTGATGAACTGGTCATCGCCATGGAAGCTGTTGTGCTTGGCCTTGGGGTCGTGGTAGTTCAGATCCTCCCTCAGGAACTGCAAGGCAAAGCACATGATGATTTGGTAACTAGGACATGACTCTCTGTGTCCTAATGGGAATGATGTGCTAGGACAGCAGAGAACTTGCAGTACTCTTGTCGATTTGTTCTACATAAATAAACATGTCAAACAAGTTCAGATAAGAAAGCCACTCTTATTATCACCACTGAATTCAACCTCTCGCTTGTCAGTAGACAAAGATGGGCTATCTTGTTGCAGAGCCAACTCGGTCACCATGTCAACGCTTTGTTATCAAGGACGGGTGGAGGACCTCACGCTTCTCTTGCTTGTTTGATGAATTGATGGAGGTCAAACGGCGCCCCCTCCAAATCTCTGTGTCATGCTAGTAACGTTGGAAGCCATTAGGGCAGGGGTCTCAAACACGCGGCGCAGGACACTAGTTTGAGGCCCCCGCCTTGATATGAAAGTTGGATGCTGTATGGTATCATGTACCCAGAAAAAATGATTACGTTTGATTCATGTTCATGTTAAAGGTTAAATAACTGTTAATAGTTATCCTCCCTATCCGTGTGGAAGTGGTAAGTTTTTGGCTATTTAAGTTTAAAGGAAATAACTTGAAGGCTACCTGTTTAGGTGGCTAGCTCTCTAGTTTGCGAGTTAGCATGTGTCTCAAGACCCTGCAGTTGCGCAATATGTTGTAAATAAAAAGAGTATAAATGTGACTATAGTCGTGTTTTGTCATGTCTACAGGGCTCTAATAATGCTTTGTTCATTTTAATATGAAAAAAATCATTTGTCTACCCACCAACTATATGCGGTTTCTTAAGTTTTTATTATTATTATTATATTTATTTATTACTGATTGATTGATTTTGTTTATTTTTCATCTTATTTTGTGCAGAAAAATAAAAAGTAAGATATTTGAGAACAGTGGAATGTTTTATCAGAGCTTTTATTGTAGAAAATCGGAACCAAAGTATATTTTTCTGTTTTTAATAAATGCGTTTTTTTTTTTTTTGGAAACCTGATGCAGCCCAGCCTCACCCAGACCCTAGCTCCAGAGGCCCCCCAGGTAAATTGAGTTTGAGACCCCTGCATTAGGGGTTCCATTTTTTCCTCATCAGAATAAAACTCTCTTCCATTTTTCAATGTCCATGGGCTTTGAAGATGTTTTTGTTCTTAAAACCATTTTCTCGCAGACGCCATCTGATGGTTATTAGCCTATGCTCGGTACCAGTAACAACTTCATTTGGGCCGAGGATCGTTCTATGTCTTGACAGAGCGCCAATCGTATCCTCCGGCTCAGGGCCTGTGAAAATTTTTGGGTCTACCCACGATTTTTTTCATTCCACAACCATAACTAATCATAATCAGGTTCTTTTAAGAGGTTTAAAATTACTGTCAGCCATGTGGAATGAGATCGGGAGCTTGGTGAATTTCTTATAAATTGTAAAAACTGACTTGTATACATTGTTATTGTAGCAGCTGACATGAAAAAGTATATTTACCTGGCGGACTAACACTACGCCTCGCTAACTGCTCGTCTCTGCGTCATTTACACACTGAAAAGTGGATACCGAGACGCAACAAGATGCTTGATTGCAGTCAGTATTTTTACCCGAGGACTGGAGAACACGTCATGTGCTGGAAGACACAGCCATCCCGAGTAGATCGGACATGTTACTGAATCTATGCTGTTGTTGTTGTTGACGGAACTAGCATAAGTCAGTGTATGAACGCGACCAAGGAACGCAGTTTCGGTAGTGTTTTGAATCATTAAAATACAGCAAGATACTGCAACTATTATACGTTATCATCAGCGTACGTGTTAATGCATGATCGTAATGCTACATTATCAAATTATGTTATGTTTCACATAAAGTGTGAATGATGGGCAAAATTCAAAATAGAGTGCAGTTCCCCTTTAAGACGACATCTTTTGTAGTTTCAAAGAAGTTCCTTTGTAATGCAAGCAAACAAAAATGCTTGACCTATCAAAGCATAAACGGGCGAAGTGACGGCACTCCTTGAATCAAAGCATCATGAGACTCCAGAGGAAGTCACCCTGAGGTCTCGCTGGCCCGTTTACAGATGATCAAGCATGATAAATGAACCGCAGGCAGCTCTGATGATGAAGAGCTGCTCATACTAAAAGTTAGTTTAAGAAACGCCATAAACCTTTTAATGGCAGAGCATCTTCATTTGCAGCGATGCAGAACAACATGAGGTCAGCCGTGTGTGCTTTACGTTAATTATTGACACAAACGGCACGGAAAAGGGCAGCGGAGCATACAAATGACAATACGTCTTTGAACGAAGGAATGACGTTATTAAGAAGTTCTTGAACCAAAATATTCCCAGGAGTGAATCAACTGCCATGTTTGTACCTACCCCGTCTGTCTCCACCTCGTCCACGTTGCCGTTTTTATCGTCGTCCATCTGCTTGTGGATGCTGCGGATGGCCTCGTAGCTGAGAGCGCCATTCTCATCCCTGCACAGCGGCTCGTCGATGCGACAAAAATCTGTTGGAGGTCACATAGAAGTGTGTGAAAAACACACTCTTGTTATTGTGATAACATGCGGTTGCTAGCTTTAATTATTTACTCTTTTTAAGACAGGAAGACAGAAAGAATAAAAAAAGCAATCTTCACTGGCTAAATGTACTGCAAAAAAGGCCAGTAAGGATAATTCATAATGCCGCCTACAGAGAACAAACTAACTCCTTATTTCTAAAATCACAAATGCTTCAACTTGCTGATATAGTTCATCTTCAAACATCTAAAATAATGCATAAGGCTAAAAATAAGCAATTAGCTAAAAATGTCATCCAATACTTCTCTACAAGAGAGGAGAAATATGATCAAAAATAAAAATAAAAATAAAAATAAAAATAAAAATAAAAATAAAAATAAAAATAAAAATAAAAATAAAAATAAAAATAAAAATAAAAATAAAAATAAAAATAAAAATAAAAATAAAAATAAAAATAAAAATATCATGTACCCAGAAAAAATTATTACATTTGATTAATGTTCATGTTCAAGGTTAAATAACTGTTAATAGTTATCCTCCCTATCCGTGTGGAAGTGGTAAGTTTTTGGCTATTTAAGTTTAAAAGGAAATAACTTGAAGGCTACCGTTTAGGTCGCTAGCTCTCTAGTTTGCGAGTTAGCATGTGTCTCAAGACCCTGCCGTTGCGCAATATGTTGTAAATAAAAAGAGTATAAATGTGACTATAGTCGTGTTTTGTCATGTCTACAGGGCTCTAATAATGCTTTGTTCATATAAAATAAAAAAATAAAAATAAACAAATAACTTCAATTATATTAGGAAAGCAGGAAGTGAACAAATGTAACAGTTCCTGATTGTAAAAGTACCAGATGGAGGGGTAGGATTTAATAAGCTTTGCTTCTTCCTACTCCTTTTGGACATGTGGAACTGGGAACTGATTATGGGATGCACTCAATTGGAATCTGATGCATGTTCTAATGAAATAAAAATATTACCATTACCAAAAAACGCAGTCCCCATCTGGGCTGCCCCTCGCTTAACCACCATAGACTGAACATAGGAGACCTTGTTGGGGATGCAGTGCCGATATGGAGGTGTGTGAAGACTAAGATAAACTGAACTGCGTTTGTGCAAAGAGTCAGTACAAAAACAAAAGGTTTGTGTATCTGCTGCTGGAAAGCACCAAACCAGATGGACAAGCTTTCCTGCGCTGTGGCTTGTTTAGACAAGGGCCCAATTTAAAAGCTTGGATTTATTGTTGTCTGTTTGACGACTCGTCGCTCAAAGTATTGACATGTTAGTGACACTGAAGGATGATGATATAATTACGTAATCGGGCAATCTGTCAGTGAAGCCTTATCGAATGATTCCCGACTTCCACGCACCGCCAAAGCACTTTCTCTCTTTCCTGAAGTCTCACAGAAAAAGCTGGTGATCCCACATATGGGAGACCTTGTTGGGAACGCACTGTAGATATGGAGCTGTGGGAAGCCACAAGATGTGTGGATAAGGCGTACGCAGCAGGTATTAGACAGGAATATTCTCTGGCTTTTAACTCGGAGTGAATCGTATGGTCCTGTGTCTTTTAGTACTTCCTTTTTATTTTAATTGGTTTTATTTTTTTATATTTTTTTGCTTTGCTTCTTGTTTTTAATATTTTAACATTTATTTTACTATTTTATTTCTTATTATATTAAAATTATTATTATTGAATAAATTATTAAATAAATAAATTGTATTTATTTATTATTAAATACATTATTATTATTAAAATTATTATATTATTTGATCTTTTAGTTTTGGATTAATTCAATTTGTGCCTTTATTGTATTTTATTTTTATTTTACTAGTTTGTGCAGCACTTTGTAAACTATTTTAATATTTATTTTACTATTTTATTTATTATCATATTAAAATAATTATTATTAAATAAATACATTTAATTTATTTATTATTAAATAAATTATTATTATTAAAATTATTATATTATTTGATCTTTTAGTTTGGGATTAATTCAATTTGTGCCTTTATTTATTGTATTTTATTTTTACTTCATTTTACTAGTTTGTGCAGCACTTTGTAAACTATTTTAATATTTATTTTACTATTTTATTTATTATTATATTAAAATTATTATTATTAAATAAATACATTTAATTTATTTATTATTAAATAAATTATTATTATTAAAATTATTATACTATTTCATCTTTTAGTTTTGGATTAAATTCAATTTGTGCCTTTATTTATTGTATTTTATTTTTACTTGCTTTTACTAGTTTGTGCAGCACTTTGGAAACTATTTTAATATTTATTTTACTATTTTATTTCTTATTATATTAAAATTATTATTAAATAAATAATTAAATAAATAGATGTAATTTATTTATTATTAAATAAATTATTATTATTATTATAATTATAGGCTCCAGCACCCCCCGCGACCCTCGTGAGGAAAAAGCGGTAGAAAATGAATGAATGAATGAACAACAAGACACACACACACACACAGACACACACAGACACACAGTGGGGCACCGCCACAGAGCTCCTAGCCACCCCAGTCAGTAAGCCCCACAAGAGGAGACACCCCAGCCCCCAGCGCAGAGAGCCCCCACTGAGGAAACACTGGATATTTGGGATAAGAAATAAGAATATAGAAAGTATATATAGCAATAAACATAAAACTTTAAAAAATGTCAATAAAAAAAAAAAAACAAAAAAAAAAAACATATGGTGGTAGTGTGTGTTTATTTTATTTTTCTCGAGTGCTCAACTTCTTTTTAAACTTGTGTGACTATAATTAAAAAATAAAAATAAACCGCAGTATCACACTGGCATTAGCCGAAAAGTCTATTTAATTTATTTTTTTTTTTTGCAATGTGACAGCATGTGGCCATTAATTGCCGTCACCGACACGCTGCATGACGTTTGCAGCAGACTAATTCGCCGTGCGATGTTCGCATACCATTTAGCGCTCTCTTTATTCCCGGAGGAATGTTATGTTACATGTTATGACAAGCAAGAGAGACTGAACAGAAAGTAACGTTTGAATCCTTGCAACTGGGGCACTGAGTTTGTGCAAAGAGTCGGTACAAAACAAACCAAAAAAAAAAAAAAAGTTTGTGTATCTGCTGCGGGAAAGCACCAATCCGGAAGGTCAAAATACCAATAATGCACACACTGGATCACCATGGTAACAACAAAAATGACAGGTGGCTATGTGAAAAGCTTCACCTGCTGCGACTCTCATACAACCAACTCGGTATTTTTTCTACTCATTTGCCTTGCAAAAAAAAAAAAAAACTCAGACAACAAGATAAGAGATTTGCAAACCAGTCAGCCTGCTTTTTTTTTTTTTTTTTAAGAGAACTCCAGTTATGCAAGACGTCAACCGTAGATTGCAGAAGCCATAAGGCCTCAATGGTGCACAATATATGGAGGACCAAAACTGCCAAAATAATAAATAAATAAAAGTGAAAATAAAAACAAAAATGAAAAAAAAATCAAAAAATTAAATACACAAAAATAAATATAAATGGAAATAAAAACAAAAATAAAAAATATATACATAAATAAATAAATAAAAGCAAAAATAAATACAAAAATAAAAAACAAGATTCAAAAATTAAAAATAAATACAAAAATAAATGTAGAAATAAATACAAAAATAAATATATAAATAGAATTACATATCAATAAATAAATAAAAGCACTCTGCTCTCATATGTATTTATTTCATGCTGCAGACAATGTCAGCTTGAAATGCAGAAGGAAAAACTATTCAAATGAGGGGGCGGTCCTAAGTGTGTCTTGGGTTGAACTGTTCGCCTATTGGTTGATCGACATGTGAGTGCGAAAATCGACTAGGTATGCCCTGCAAACGGCCACAGCAAGAGGAAGTCACCACACCACTCTCAATGGCGGTAAATATGGCTGCAATCTCCAGGGATCTCCGTTTGCTAGCAGATATTTCGGATAATGCTTCCCCGGATTACCTGCTTTTCCGGGTGGAAGCCTTATTGGAGCCTGATCTCTCTCTCCTCCCCGACGGAGCTTTTTCGCACTCACATCTCGGGAAAGAAGTAATACTTGACCATGTGTGTAAGAATTGTGTGCAAACCACACACATTCCACAAATGCACAACAATAATGAAAACCACATTTCAAATACTTGACCATATTTATTCTAATAGGGTTCTAAAATATAGCTAAAATATATAAAAATATAGCTATAGCTAAGGTGGAATTTCCACTTTAGTGATAAAACACAGGTGGACTTACACCAAAGTAATAATTTATCTTTACTGTAACATCACTGATCAACATCAGCGCCGTACACTCTCCAGAGCAGCAGACATTTACGGTGTTTTAGTAAAAAAAAAAAAAAATCCTAAACATTTCAACACTGACCTGAAAAAGAATGAAAGGATTGCGGGGGATCGAGAACAAAGTACTGCTTTTAAAAAACGTCCCTTTTTGTGTGTGTCGCTGTCCTGAATACAAGGAGCACCAACACTGGACAAAGTCCAAACAAACAAAGAGAGATAAGAGTGAGTATGTAAATTATTTATTATAATTTAAATTTCCCGGGAAAAAATATTTAAATTTGGGAAAATTCAGTCATCAACTTAACGACTAATTTTTAATTTTTTTTTGTCTTTGTGACACCCTTTTTGATAAACTACACTGCCTTTCCGACTATGGATTGAATTACAGTCTTCATGAAAGCTCATTATATTTTCAAAATCCATAAAGTCTTAAAGATTGCTTAGAAATCCCGCTCCACCATAACTCTACAAATGATAAACAACACCGGCGGGCCATTAGGTCAACTGCTTCCTGTCTGACTAAGCGGTTTGATGTTTGTTAGAGGACGTGGCTTATTGGAGAATGCGGGCCGTACTATTCTCAGCATGGCTACAAATAGTACCTGCATAATCACAAAAGACGCATGCGGACAGAGTACTGCAAAAGTATAGCCGCTAAACTTTTTAAACACCAATTAATATCATCACTGATTGCTCACCTGATATTCCATTTTCGGCGATGTGGCCATCCGAACTTGATTTATCTGTCTGACTTCCTCCGATTAGACACAAGTAAAATATCCACAAGGTCACCATTTTGTTGAACTCTGTGATTGCTTCACGGCTGAAAAGACAAGAGAATGGTGCTGAATCATTCTTGCATTATTCATTTGCAGTGCATCGGTGTTGGCAAGCGAGCGTTGCTTTCTAATGTCATCAGAACAGGAAGTGCAGCAATATTACCTCAGAAGACAAGGAAATGGTTGCACAAACATGATTACTTCCCAAATGAGACTCTCATGGTCATTTAAATGTGTCAAATAAAAGCTATTTGTGCTCCTCGGGGAAATATGATTATGAATTATAAATATGATAATGAAAACTAACATTTGCTCTGTGCAAACATTGAAGAGACAGTGACTAAAAACATCCATTTGGAAGTGTACTGTTCACGTAATCCAGCTCGCAGATTCGTTTTTTTGTATATAAAATATTATTATTATTTTACCTTATTCCATCACGCTGTGCTTGTTGAATTGTTATTTTTTTAGCCACTTTGTGCTATCGGCACATTATCAACATAATACTTCACATTAGCTGATATGTGTATTATTTACCGCTATGTAGCTCAATTACTCTTGTCCTGTTTAAAAATGTGGCGAATCTGCGAACGAGAAACTAAAAATTGATCTACAATAAATCACTGTAGTTTGTAAGCAAAAAAAAATGCCTACTAGCTAGCTAGATGACACATAAGCTAACGAGGAAGTGAACTCGCCCATCAGTTTCAATGTACTTACACATTATTCACATTAAAGCCTGTTAAGTGTTTTTTCTATTACGTTTATCGACTGTTAAAAGTCCCGGTGGGATGTTTACGACCACTTGATGTTGAGCTAAGTCGCCGCAAGTCAAGCTACCACATCTGCACGGTAAGTAGTAACACGCTGCGGCGTTCAATTGACAGGCAAAACTTACGTGTCATGAATAAGAGCCGTCAGATACGTACTTCTGTTAGTCGTGCATTGTCGTCGCAGTGGAAAACCGAGAGGAAGCAAAAAAACCAGGACGGCGCCCCCCTTCAAAGGTCTCTGGGTCTCTCCCCCCGACGGAGGGACTGAACCGAAAAAGCCGCAGAATGTGCAAGAGACAAGCTTGGTGGTCTTCTTCTACGCTTTGGTGTTGCCTGGGTTGTCCGGCAGCAACAGTCGCCCCCTAGAGTGTAGAGGTAGTACGGTTGCCGCTTCGCATAGCTCAATGTTGCCATCTTGTGGATAAGCAAATCACTTACTGTACTGTACTATACTATACTGGTGTGCTATTACTACTACTAATATTCTAATATAAAAAGCGATTATAATATAATATAATATAATATAATATAATATAATATAATATAATATAATATAATATAATATAATATAATATAATATAATATAATATGATATGATATGATATGATATGATATGATATGATATGATATGATATGATATGATATGATATGATATGATATGATATGATATGATATGATATTATATTATATTATATTATATTATATTATATTATATTATATTATATTATATTATATTATATTATATTATATTATATTATATTATATTATATATATTATATTTAATAATATTATATTTATATTATATAATATTATATTATTATATTATTATGATAATAATAATATACTATTATATCATTAGAATAATAATATATACTTTGTATTTAATACTATTATATTTAATTATATCATATCATATTATATGATATTATAATATAAAATAATATAATATATAATTATATTATATTATATTATAATTTATATTATTATATTATATTGTATTATATAATTATATTATATTATAATATTATAATATTATAATATATAATATTATATAATTATATTATATTATAATATTATAATATATAATATTATATAATTATATTATAATTTATTATTATAATAATAATAATATGTATACCTTGTATTTAATAATATTATATTATTATAATAATAATAATATGTATACCTTGTATTTAATAATATTATATTATATTATATTTAATAATATATTATATTATATTATATTATAATAATAATATATATACATTATATTTAATAATATTGTATTTAATTATATCATATCATATCATATGTTATCATATCATATAATATAATATAATATTATATAATATAATATTATATAATATTATATTATATTATATTATATTATATTATATTATATTATATTATATTATATTATATTATATTATATTATATTATATTATATTATATTATATTATATTATATTATATTATATTATATTATATTATATTATATTATATTATATTATATTATATTATATATTATTATATTATATTATATTATATTATATTATATATTATTATATTATATATTATTATATTATATTATATATTATTATTATTATAACATATTATTATCCAGTTTCAACAAGGATTACATTTAAAACAAGAGAAATCCCAATAAATAATGTGTGCTCTCCATTCTGCAATATGTATGTATTTATTGAAGTTTTTGATAATACTGCCAAGAACGGTCACTGTGGTACAAAAGTTGACATTTACATTGACGTGACACACTGTAATGTAAACCAACAAGCGGGACATGGAACCTCGCCTCACATCCACGTTGTTGTCTGGATTTCATCATAGAAACACGGAGCAAAAAGGCCTTCCATGTCCAAACCTTTGGCACCAGGCAGAAGGTCCATCTTGATACCTCCTACTCTTTTATGAGTCTCTAGTCAGAAAGCGTTGTCTTCTGAAGACGAAATGACCATCATCTCACGACCCCCGAAGTCCCAAACGGCCGTCAGGTGGAAGGCCATGTTGGAGAAGACAATGAGATACTCAAACAGAGCGAAGAACGTGTAGACTGTGGAGAGATTAATCGCTTGTCATTTTTAATCGTCTTTAACCTTTAATAATAATAATAATACTTATTTAATTTAATACTTACTCCCTGACTGACAGTACAGGTTGTGTTTGATGTAAAAGAAGCCGGCGAAAGCGCAGAAGCAAACGTTGAGAAGTAAAAAACGGACTTTCCAATGATGAGATTTAGCATCCTGGGACACAAAAAGGAAAACAACTGTAAAATAATTTTTTTAGCTTTTAGTTCTGTCAACATTTTGTGCGTCAGGTCAACAAAATTTTGCCAAAAGTTGCTGATACGTTCTGTAAAAAAATCCAAGTTGACTCAACTTAAAAAAAAAATTTCAACCCCGCTGCCTTAAAATTTGGATTAAATCTAACAAATTATTTCACGTTATTTCAACACACAATTAAGTTTCTCCAACTTAAAAGACCAAGTTCACGTGACTTATTGATTTGTATAAAAATTAAATTAAATTAAGTCAAGTCAAGTCAAGTCAAGTCAAGTCAAATCAAGTCAAACTAAACTAAACTAAACTAAACTAAACTAAACTAAACTAAACTAAACTAAACTAAACTAAACTAAACTAAACTAAACTAAACTAAACTAAACTAAACTAAACTAAACTAAACTAAACTAAACTAAACTAAACTAAACTAAACTAAACTAAACTAAACTAAACCAAACCAAATTAAATTAAATTAAATTAAATTAAATTAAATTAAATTAAATTAAATTAAATTAAATTAAATTAAATTAAATTAAATTAAATTAAATTAAATTAAATTAAATTAAATTAAATTAAATTAAATTAAATTAAATTAAATTAAATTAAATTAAATTAAATTAAATTAAATTAAATTAAATTAAATTAAATTAAATTAAATTAAATTAAATTAAATTAAATTAAATTAAATTAAATTAAATTAAATTAAATTAAATTAAATAAATAAATAATAATAATGGTCAAATAAATAAATATTTTTGTTGTAAAGAAGAAGGTGATACGTTCTGTAAAAAATTCCAAGTTGACCCAACTTAAAAAAATTTTAACCTCGCTGCCTTAAAATTTGGATTAAATCCAGCAAATTATTTCACGTTATTTCAACACACAACTAAGTTTCTCCAAATTAAAAGACCAAGTTCACAAGATCTTTTAATTTGGAGAAACTTAATTGTGAGTTGAAATTACCTGAATTAGACGAATTAGAAAAAGTGAGTTGAGATGACTTGAGTTCTATTGTTCATACAACAAAATATGTATTTGACCTAATAAAGATGTTAAAATTTAATTTAATTTAATTTAATTTAGTTTAGTTTAGTTTAGTTTAGTTTAGTTTAGTTTAGTTTAGTTTAGTTTAGTTTAGTTTAGTTTAGTTTAGTTTAGTTTTAATTTAATTTAATTTAATTTAATTTAATTTAATTTAATTTTATTTAATTTAATTTTATTTTATTTTATTTTATTTTATTTTATTTTATTTTATTTTATTTTATTTTATTTTATTTTATTTTATTTTATTTTATTTTATTTTATTTTATTTTATTTAAAAAGAAAGTTCCAAAAATTTTTAAGTTGAGTCAACTTGGATTTTTTTTACAGTGCACACATAAGAAATAATATAAACAATCAGAGAGGGGGGGAGGGGGGTGGTTGCTTACCTCAGGATTTAACGAGTACTTCTTAATGGCCTTCCATAAACGACACGTTATCAGCATGTTGATCAGCGAGCTTAAAATGAAGAGGATGAATCCTTCCTTGTGGACAACTTAGATATGAAAGATATGAAAACATGAAGTATCAACATAATTCCATAACATTTTCTTTAGCTTTTAATGTATGCATACTTTATATGATAGAAGCACTCAACTGCATGGGTGTACAAAGTGTGGCACAAAAGCTGTTTTTGGTTCTCGCTCATTTTCTAGCGGCTCTGCATATTCTAAAAATAACATAAATGAAGTATTATTGAGATATGTTATTAGACAGAGCTGCACGTTGGACGAGTGGTCGGCATGTTGGAGACACCGGGATCGAATCTCAGCTCTGTGTGGAGTTTGCATGCGTGGCTTTTCTCCCCCCGTTCCAAAAACATGCTAAGTTAATTAGCCACTCCAAATTGTCCATAGGTATGAATGTGAGTGTGAATGGTTGTTTGGTTGTTATATGTGCCCTGTGATTGGCTGGCCACCAGTCCGGGGTTGACCCCGCCTCTTGTTCAGCTAACCCTAATGGATGATATTTGCATTAGCTAGGCTAATGTGTTGAGGTTTTCAGCATATCCTGTAATGTCCATACAACAACAACAACATGCTAACTGTAGCTAAGTAAATAGCATGAAGCTAAAAGTATAATTTGACTAAAGACTAGGGAAGCTATACTTTGTTTTAGTAGTATTTTGTTTCTTTACAGTGAAAATGTTACTGTCGTGTACATTGTACTGGCAACAGTTTGACCCTGGAACAGACTAATTCAGTGTTTTTGACTTTCCATTTGTAATTGTGTAACTACTCACAGTACGTCTCTCTGGATGACACGTATGAAAGGAGCAGAAGTCCCAGGTTTTCCAAAACGGAGAAAGCCAGACTCAAGTAAGCGAGCGACCTTTCGGGGAACCTGGAAGTGAATCGCATCTTGTAGAACTTGAAGTAAATAAACGCCACCAGGAACCTCGGCGCTGAGTGCAGGCCAATGCAGAAACGCCATATGTGGCATTCGGGGCTCTGACTGATGGAGGCACTGATGGACGGCAGGTAGTTCTGAACCTGAAGAAACACCCAAAGATGATACTTCATCAGCAAACAACACGGACGTACGCCATTTTTTTAGTTGAAGTTCTTACGTGGCAGTGTGTGTACGTGGATTCATCGAAGTGATAAACAGAGGAAATAAGGACACAGGTGATAAGGCCCAGCAGTGGGAGGCACACGGTACACAGGACAAACGTGGTGAAGGAGATCCTGATGATGAGCGGCCTCTCGTGGTCGTAGGAGCCTGGTATCATCTTGATGTGGTTCTGGAACAACGACAACATCTGATTTATTATTATAATTATTATATCAAGTAATTATTACTCCGCTACGCTACTTGAGTGAGTTTTGGGAGTTTGTATTCGGAACCCCTGAAATACCAGCATTGTAAAAAAAAATTCAAGTTGACTCAACTTAAAAAAAATTGTAACCTTGTTGCCTTAAAATTTGGATTAAATCTAGAAAATTATGTCAGGTAATTTGAACTCACAACTAAGTTTCTTAAAAGATCAAGTTCACGTGATTTATTGCTTTTTCTTTTTCTTTTTAAATTAAATAAAATTAAATAAAATTAAATATAAAAAACTAAACTTAACTAAACTAAACCAAACCAAACCAAACCAAACCAAACCCAACCCAACCAAAATCAAATCAAATCAAATCAAATCAAATCAAATCAAATCAAATCAAATCAAATCAAATCAAATCAAATCAAATCAGATTAAATTAAATTAAATTCTAACATGGAAAATTTAATTTAATTTAATTAATTAATAAAATTTTAACATGGCAAATTTAATTTAATTTAATTTAATTTAATTTAATTTAATTTAATTTAATTTAATTTAATTTAATTTAATTTAATTTAATTTAATTTAATTTAATTTAATTTAATTTAATTTAATTTAATTTAATTTAATTTATTCATTCATTCATTTGCTACCACTTTTCCTCACGAGGGTCGCGGGGAGTGCTGGAGCCTATCCCAGCTGTCTTTGGGCGAGAGGCGGGGTACACCCTGGACTGGTGGCCAGCCAATCACAGGGCACATTAATTTAATTTAATTTAATTTAATGCTTTTCCTCACAAGGACCGAGGGTGGAATTGAACCCTGCTCTCCTAGCTGTGAGTTCTGCGCGCTAACCACTGATTTTGTCTAATTAGCTCAATTTCAATTACATTGAAATTAATTGAAAACGACTTGATGACTTGATTTACATTGTTGATACAACCAAAATATTTGGTTATTTTATTTTATTTTATTTTATTTTATTTTATTTTATTTTATTTTATTTTATTTTATTTTATTTTATTTTATTTTATTTTATTTTATTTTATTTTATTTTATTTTATTAGGAAGTGAACAAATGTAACAGTTAGTGATTGTAAAAGTACCAGATGGAGGGGTAGGATTTAATAAGCTTTGCTTCTTCCTACTCCTTTTGGACATGTGGAACTGGGAACTGATTATGGGATGCACTCAATTGGAATCTGATGCATGTTCAAATGAAATAAAACCATTACCAAATATATAAATACCTTATTAGTAAATAAATGAATATATATACAAACTATAACAGGCTATGACTATGATACAGTATGGATATATACAGGGATATAAATGACTATAGTATGGCTATTGCAGATTATACACATTATAAACAGTATGAACTATGAATATGACAAGCTATAATAACAGTAATATGTACAGTTAATGAATATTAATGCACATATTGTCAAAAACTGAGCCTTCTTGCATTGGATCTCGTGTACCTAATGAAGTGGCCTTGTAAAGATGGCTTCCATTGCGCTGATGGAGCTGACTGATGCAGGAAAAAAGACACGCACATTCTAAGGCATCACACGAAGAGACAAGAACAGAAGAACACGTTCGCACCCACTAGATGAGAGTCCAGTAATCCCAGTAGAGACGAGGCGCCAGTGGAATCCTTTGCAGCAAACCAGCAGCCTAAAGGAGGATGCGCTCAGGTCACGTGATAATAATACACGCGTGACCGAAGACTTATCCCATTCAAATGTGGCAACAAGATGAGTGGTTTTGATTTGAGGAGGCGCGGGAGCTGTCCTCGGTGCTGAAGCCAACAATCGATGGTGGCGGTGAGGCTACCCGTGACGTTCTTGCAGGCTTCCTGCCCCGCCTCTCCGGGCGCTGCGAGTTCACACACAAAACGCACCTCCGTGTGATGTTGCGCTGCTGTTTTTTGGCTTCTATGTTATTATTGTTATTTTAGTGAATGTCACATGGTTTCATCATGAAACGACTGGATTCCTCTACTTTATTTTGCTTGTTGCTTTGTGTCACAGGGTTGCCAGGTAAGTTTTAAAGCCGTTTTATCCTACAATGATACAATTAATGGAGATTTGTCCAAAACAACTAAAGAAAATATAATACAAATAATTATTTTCGTAATATTTTCTACATATATATACATATAATAAGCCTGCTCAGGCTTGCTCATATGTGAAAAACAGTAATTTATCATATATAAATAAATATTATACAAATAATAATTATATAATATAATATGAAATGCGTGTACTCACAAAAATATTTTTACTTAAACATTTTTTTTTTACAAAAATCAGACCTTCATAATGAACAAGCGTTTTTAAGACAAAAATAGAATGTAAATTCTACTTATATATATACGTATATATTATATTAATTATGTATTATATATATATATATTAATATTATATATATAAATAAAGGCTTGCTCATATGTGAAAAACAGTAATATATCATATATAAATAAATATTATACAAATAATAATTACATGATATAATATGAAATGCGTGTACTCACAAAAATGTTTTTACTTAATTTTTTTTTTTTACAAAAATCAGACCTTCCTAATGAACAAGCGTTTTTAAGACAAAAATAGAATATAATTTCTACTTATATATATTATATTATATTATATTATATTACTTTATATTATATTTCTTTATAAATTACATGAATTTATAAAATTTTTTCTTTAAAACGCTTGTTTATTAGGAAGGTCTGATTTTTGTTTTAAAAAATTATGTAAAAACATTTTTGTGAGTACACACATTTGATCATTAATACATTGCATTCAATTGATGGAAAACATAAAAATATTAGGTAAGTTTTAAAGCCGTTTTATCCAATAATGATACAATTAATGGAGACATTTGTCAAAAACAAATAAATAAAATGTAATACAAATATTTATTTTTGTAGTATTTTCTATGTGTGGATTATATGTAGATTTAATGCCCAATCTAATTTAAAAAAAAGTGCAATTAATTAATTTATGCGATATTTACTTTAATTTCTGTAGCTTTAAAAAAAATACCCACAATAATTTTCTTGATAATAATTTCACAATCTTTCTCAAAGAGTCCAGTCCTATCCAATGCATCTGCAGACTTGCATCCATCTGTTGAGGGATTTCAACGCCATCATAATCCCTACTGTGGGCCTTCTTTGCATCTCACTCGGAGCTTTTAGCGCATCTGCGATTCACAGAAAACATCTGGCTCATCCACATGTCCGAATCCAACCTCTAGTCCATGTGCTCTCATTGTTTTATTTTTATTTTATAGTTTACATTCATATTTAAAACAGCATCTTTTTATGTGTCATTTGGAATTGATATGAGATGTATCATTTAATATAAATAACATGCTGAAGGCACTTTAGATACTCCTTGGCAAGCTCCGGGAAAAGTCTGCTACTTTGTTGTAAATGTCTGATCACTTCCTGGTTATCCTGGGAATATCATCCTTCATCTTGTCGGGCAAATTCCTAAATCCATTCATTCATTCAGCACAGCATAAAAGTATGCTGTATACGTAAGTAAGTCTATAAGTAAGAAGTGCGTTTTATTGTCGAATTGGCAGAAATAATAACATCACATTTTTTACATAATTTCCGATGTACTTTTTTGTTAAATTTTGAACGTTGTAACTAATTTATGACTGTGTTATAATCTTGTATTACTTCAGAAATACTACTTATTTTCATGAGTTCAAGGCAATGAATAATGTATTATGGGAAGAACTTAGTTCAGTTACTTATTGGTATTGTATATTTCTTAGCTACCTTTGAGTGTTAAGTCGCTGTGTGATGATTAAGTATTTTAGTAATAATAATAATACATTTTATTTGTATAGCGCTTTTCAAAATACTCAAAGACACTTTACAGAAGAATGGAGTTGAATAAAAGCAAGTAAACGTAAAGTAAAAGATACATTAAAATACAACATTAATTCGTTAATACACAGTTAAAACATGAGAAAAGTGGGGCGGGGCACTTTTATCTTACAGGAGTGAGTCAGACTATTATTTTGAGTAACGTTAGTTCAGGTACTTATTGGTATTGTATATTTCTTAGCTACCTTTGAGTGTTAAGTCACATTGCAACTAATTTATGACTGCGTCATAATCTTGTATTACTTCAGAAATACTACTTATTTTCGTGAGGTCAAGGCAGGGAATAACGCATTATGGGAAGAAGTTAGTTCAGGTACTTATTGGTATTGTATATTTCTTAGCTACCTTTGAGTGTTAAGTCGCTGTGTGATGATTTAGACTTTTAATAATAATAATAATAATAATACATTTTATTTGTATAGCGCTTTTCAAAATACTCAAAGACACTTTACAGAGGAATGGAGTTGAATAAAAGCAAGTAAATGGAGTAAAATATACATTAAAATACAACATGAATTTGTTAATACACAGTTAAAACATGAGAAAAGTGGGGCGGGGCACTTTTATGTTACAGGAGTGAGTCAGACTATTATTTTGAGTAATCCCCATTATGTCGACAAACAGTGAAAAACTACTAGCATGAGGCGGCTATCTAACTCAGAAAACAGAGAGACTTCAAGAGTTCTTGTATAACATTCAGATTGATTTGCAAAATTTCAAAAAGTTCAGTTTTCCTTTAAAATTACGTACTTTTTAATCATTAAATTCAATGCAAATGTACAAATACTTTTTGTATAACATGTTTTATTTATCGTGTTCTCACAGCTAGCCGGTGCGCTCACAGCAAATATGCACAGAAGCTCCTGACCGATCTGTTCGCCAACTACACGAGTGCGCTGAGGCCGGTGCAGGACACCGACGACATACTGAACGTCACGCTGCAGGTCACGCTATCGCAAATTATCGACATGGTAAAATCCAAAAAGGGTACACAGTAGAATTAGTAGAAAAAACCCACTAAACTACACATAATTGACAGAAAAATATTCAAGACTGAACAGCACCTCTGGTGGTTGGAACCTAGTACTGCACTCATTTTGCTATACATGCTTTAATTATAGCTAAGGGACATTTATTTACCGAAGCCATTGTTGTGTTATTTGGTGACTTTATTTGAGGAAATTCTTAGTTAATAGACTAGGCCAGGGGTCGGCAACCTGCGGCTTCAGAGCCACATGAGGCTCTTTGGTTATTTTCTGCATGAATACATTACATTGTTTATGGGAGCTCTATGGGCAATTTTACTTTACATATTATGTACTGTTTATTGGCTGTTGGAAGATAAGGTAGCTAGCTAGCAAGCTACACTTCCAAGTCCTCAATGGAGCATCGCTGGATATTCTTCCAGGTGGCTCCATTTTACAGTTTTGAGTTGCAACAATGTTTTTTTTTTTTTAATATTTTTTTATTTCGAACATGAAAAACATCCAAAGCACAAAAAACAACCAAAATCATTCATTCATTTATATATTTGGGATTGGTTTAATTTCATTTGAACATGCATCAGATTTCAATTGAGTGCATCCCATAATAAGTTCCCAGTTCCACATGTCCAAAAGGAGTAGGAAGAAGCAAAGCTTATTAAATCCTACCCCTCCATCTGGTACTTTTACAATCACTAACTGTTACATTTGTTCACTTCCTGCTTTTATTTTATTTTATTTTATTTTATTTTATTTTATTTTATTTTATTTTATTTTATTTTATTTTATTTTATTTTATTTTATTTTATTTTATTTTATTTATTTATTTTTTATTTTTTTAATTTAATTTAATTTAATTTAATTTAATTTAATTTAATTTAATTTAATTTAATTTAATTTAATTTAATTTAATTTAATTTAATTTAATTTAATTTAATTTTTCATTCATTCATTTTCTACCGCTTTTTCCTCACGAGGGTCGCGGGGGGTGCTGGAGCCTATCCCAGCTGTCTTCGGGCGTAAGGCGGGGTACACCCTGGACTGGTGACCAGCCAATCACAGGGCACATATAGACAAACAACCATTCACACTCACATTCATACCTATGGACAATTTGGAGTGGCTAATTAACCTAGCATGTTTTTGGAATGTGGGAGGAAACCGGAGTACCCGGAGAAAACCCACGCATGCACGGGGAGAACATGCAAACTCCACACAGAGATGACCGAGGGTGGAATTAAACCTGGGTCTCCTAGTTGTGTGGCCTGCGTGCTAACCACTCGGACGCAATGCAGCCTAACCAGTAATATTGTTGATCTAAATGCCCTTACATGCTAAACAGATTTATTTAATTTTATTTAATTTTATTTTTTATTTATTTTTAATTTAATTTTATTTTTTTAATTTTATTTTTTTAATTTAATTTTATTATTTTATTTTATTTTATTTTATTTTATTTTATTTTATTTTATTTTATTTTATTTTATTTTATTTTATTTTATTTTATTTTATTTCATTTTATTTCATTTTATTTCATTTTATTTTATTTTATTTTATTTTATTTACTATGGGTACCATAGTAAGTGTCAATATAATGATAGGCCCACTCCTAACTGGTCAATGTGTTTTTCCGTTTAATCCCATCAAATGAACAATGTCTTGCAGGACGAGCGAAACCAAATTCTGACCGCTTACTTGTGGATAAGGCAAGTCTGGCTGGATGCACATCTTAAATGGAGTAGAGACGACTACGATGGCCTCGATACCATCCGTATACCTAGCAGTTATGTATGGAGACCTGATATTGTCCTATATAACAAGTAGGTCGGACTGGTGTCGAGTTACCATGTTGTTGTCAGTACAAAAAAGGCACAAGATGGACATTGAAGGAATTATTCATGGGAGTCTGTTTTTATGGCACCGGTAAATGTCATGATAAAAAAAACAAAAATACAAAAAAAACACAATAATAGTAATATGTTGATTTTATGTAGAGATGACATAGCGGGCCGAAATGGAAGCGTCCTGATGCTTATTATTATTATTCTTCTCCTCTGTGTTCTTTTCACATATTGGTAATGGTAATGGTTTTATTATTAATAAGCAAAGCTTATTAAATCCTACCCCTCCATCTGGTACTTTTACAATCAGTAACTGTTACATTTGTTCACTTCCTGCTTTCCTAATATAATTTAAGTTTTTATTTAATTTTAATTTTAATTTTAATTTTAATTTTAATTTTAATTTTAATTTTAATTTTAATTTTAATTTTAATTTTAATTTTAATTTTAATTTTAATTTTAATTTTAATTTTAATTTTAATTTTAATTTTAATTTTAATTTTAATTTTAATTTTAATTTTGAGCTAGGCTCTGGGCAAGGCTGGGCCACATCAGGTTTTCCAAAAAAAAAAAAATAACACATTTATTAAAAACAGAAAAATATACAAACTTTTTCAGTGCTTTGGTTCCGATTTTCCACAATAAAAGCTCTGATAAAACATTCCACTGTTCTCAAATATCTTAATTTTTATTTTTCTGCACAAAATAAGATGAAAAATAAATAAACAAATCAAGAATAAAGAAAATCAATCAATCAGTAATAAATAAATATAATAATAATAAAAGCCCTAATAGAGCCGTGTAGACATGACAAAACACGACTATAGTCACATTTATACTCTTTTTATTTACAACATATTGCGCAACTGCAGGGTCTTGAGACACATGCTAACTCGCAAACTAGAGAGCTAGCGACCTAAACGGTAGCCTTCAAGTTATTTCCTTTCAACTTAAATAGCCAAAAACTTACCACTTCCACACGGATAGGGAGGATAACTATTAACAGTTATTTAACCTTTAACATGAACATTAATCAAACGTAATAATTTTTTCTGGGTACATGATACCATACAGCATCCATATCAAACTTTAACATTAAACTTTCATATCAAGGCGGGGGCCTCAAACTAGTGTCCTGCGGGCCACATTTGGCCCACGTGTTTGAGACCCCTGATCTACTTCCTGTGTTCTGAGGAGCTCCATTTTAGAAGAAAAAGTTATTTTTTGCTTCTTTGGACTTGATTAGAATCAGACGTGCATTACCGGGTTGTCATAAAACAGATGCAGAAGCTGAGGAACGAGTTCAATCCCCCGAAAGAGTGTGGACCCGTCCCTCAGTGGGTGCACTTGTGCCTTTTTACACAATCCCAAATATTCAAAAGTGCCGTGAAATTGAACTGTCTTCTACTTGATGGATATTTCTTGACTTCTAGCGCTGATGACCACTTCACGGGTTCCATGGACACCAACGTGGTGATCCGCCATGACGGTCAGATCACATGGGACTCGCCGGCCATCACCAAAAGCTCCTGCAAAGTGGACGTGTCTTTTTTTCCCTTTGATGCTCAGCAGTGCAGGTTCACATACGGTTCCTGGACCTACAACGGCAACCACTTGGACATCCTGAACGCAATGGAGAGCGCCGACCTTGCAGACTTGGTGGACAACGTGGAATGGGAGGTGCTGGGAATGCCGGCCAAGCGGAATGTGATTCTTTACGGATGCTGCGCCGACCCGTACCCGGATATCACCTACACCTTGAAACTCAAAAGAAGGGCGTCATTTTATGTCTTCAACTTATTGATACCCTGCGTCATGATCTCGTTCCTGGCTCCTCTGGGTTTCTACTTACCTGCTGACTCCGGAGAGAAGGTGTCGTTGGGTGTTACGGTGATGCTGGCGCTGACTGTGTTTCAGCTGTTGGTTGCGGAGATCATGCCGCCATCGGAGAATGTACCGCTCATTGGTAGGCAAAAGAGTCATTACTGTTGTGTAGTAATAATAATAATAATAATAATAATAATAATAACTGGAAAATTCCAGCGGAAATTTTGATGGGCTTGCCACCTGTGCTGTGAACCTCGGGCCCGGTGCGCCAACGGCTACCGTGCTAGCACCTAGCAAGACAGCCTCAAGTACCGAAAAGGTTGATGCAGTCCCATAGTGTCCCCACATCATGCCATTGTCTATCTGCCTTTAGAAATTAGTAAATTAGCTAAAATGCTAACATGCTAACGGCTACCATGCTAGCACCTAGCAAGAGGGCCTCAAGTTTAGAAACTGCCAAGGTTGTCCTATAACCTCCCTGCATCATGCCATGTGTGTATTTGCCTTTAAACATGAGTAAATTAGCTTAAATGCTAACATGCTAACAGTCATCATGCTAGCACCTAGCAAGAGGGCCTCAAGTTTAGAAAGTGCCAAGGTTGTCCTATAACCTTCCTACATCATGCCATGTGTCTATTTGCCTTTAGAAATGAGTAAATTAGCTAAAATGCTAACACACTAACAGTCATCATGCTAGCACCTAGCAAGAGAGCCTCAAGTTTAGAAACTGCCAAGGTTGTCCTATAACCTTCCTACATCATGCCATGTGTGTATTTGCCTTTAAACATGAGTAAATTAGCTTAAATGCTAATATGCTAACAATTAGCATTTAGCCACAGGGAGAGTTGAGAAGTTTATCTCAAAAACGAGCCGTTAATCACGTTTCTACGTGGTCGTATGGCTGAGCTACAAGACTGTGCAAGCAGCAGTCTATGGGCTTGCATTACTGAGCAAGCCCATAATAATAGCTAAACATCACAAGGAATAACAATATGGGCTTGCTCGGTAATGCAAGCCCATAGACAACTGAGCAAGCCCATAATAATAACTAAACATCACAAGGAATAACAATATGGGCTTGCTCGGTAATGCAAGCCCATAGACAACTGAGCAAGCCCATAATAATAACTAAACATCACAAGGAATAACAATATGGGCTTGCTCAGTAATGCAAGCCCATAGACAACTGAGCAAGCCCGTAATAATAACTAAACATCACAAGGAATAACAATATGGGCTTGCTCAGTAATGCAAGCCCATAGACAACTGAGCAAGTCCATAATAATAACTAAACATCACAAGGAATAACAATATGGGCTTGCTCGGTAATGCAAGCCCATAGACAACTGAGCAAGCCCATAATAATAGCTAAACATCACAAGGAATAACAATATGGGCTTGCTCGGTAATGCAAGCCCATAGACAACTGAGCAAGCCCGTAATAATAACTAAACATCACAAGGAATAACAATATGGGCTTGCTCAGTAATGCAAGCCCATAGACAACTGAGCAAGCCCATAATAATAACTAAACATCACAAGGAATAACAATATGGGCTTGCTCAGTAATGCAAGCCCATAGACAACTGAGCAAGCCCATAATAATAACTAAACATCACAAGGAATAACAATATGGGCTTGCTCAGTAATGCAAGCCCATAGACAACTGAGCAAGCCCGTAATAATAGCTAAACATCACAAGGAATAACAATATGGGCTTGCTCGGTAATGCAAGCCCATAGACAACTGAGCAAGCCCATAATAATAACCAAACATCACAAGGAATAACAATATGGGCTTGCTCGGTAATGCAAGCCCATAGACAACTGAGCAAGCCCATAATAATAACTAAACATCGTAAGGAATAACAATATGGGCTTGCTCGGTAATGCAAGCCCATAGACAACTGAGCAAGCCCATAATAATAACTAAACATCGTAAGGAATAACAATATGGGCTTGCTCGGTAATGCAAGCCCATAGACAACTGAGCAAGCCTGTAATAATAACTAAACATCACAAGGAATAACAATATGGGCTTGCTCAGTAATGCAAGCCCATAGACAACTGAGCAAGCCCGTAATAATAACTAAACATCACAAGGAATAACAATATGGGCTTGCTCAGTAATGCAAGCCCATAGACAACTGAGCAAGTCCATAATAATAACTAAACATCACAAGGAATAACAATATGGGCTTGCTCGGTAATGCAAGCCCATAGACAACTGAGCAAGCCCATAATAATAGCTAAACATCACAAGGAATAACAATATGGGCTTGCTCGGTAATGCAAGCCCATAGACAACTGAGCAAGCCCATAATAATAACTAAACATCACAAGGAATAACAATATGGGCTTGCTCAGTAATGCAAACCCATAGACAACTGAGCAAGCCCATAATAATAACTAAACATCACAAGGAATAACAATATGGGCTTGCTCGGTAATGCAAGCCCATAGACAACTGAGCAAGCCCGTAATAATAACTAAACATCACAAGGAATAACAATATGGGCTTGCTCAGTAATGCAAGCCCATAGACAACTGAGCAAGCCCGTAATAATAACTAAACATCACAAGGAATAACAATATGGGCTTGCTCAGTAATGCAAGCCCATAGACAACTGAGCAAGCCCGTAATAATAACTAAACATCACAAGGAATAACAATATGGGCTTGCTCAGTAATGCAAGCCCATAGACAACTGAGCAAGCCCGTAATAATAACTAAACATCACAAGGAATAACAATATGGGCTTGCTCAGTAATGCAAGCCCATAGACAACTGAGCAAGCCCATAATAATAACTAAACATCACAAGGAATAACAATATGGGATTGCTCAGTAATGCAAGTCCCATAGACTGCTGCTTAGCAGCAAGCCCCATAGACTGCTGCTTAGCAGCTTAAATAGACTTTTCTATTTATGGGCTTGCATTACTGAGCAAGCCCATAAATAGAAAAGTCCTGTTTCTTGTGTCTACAGGAAAGTACTACATCGCCACCATGACCATGATCACAGCCTCCACGGCTTTGACTATCTTCATCATGAATATCCACCACTGCGGCCCGGACGCCAAACCAGTCCCCATGTGGGCCAAGAAGGTCATTCTACAGTACTTGGCGAGAATATGTTTCGTTTATGAAGTCGGCGAGAACTGCTTGTCTACTCGGGATGCTTCAGTAGTGAACCGCAACATGAACGGCCGAGTGGGGGCCTCCATGGAGGACCGTACGTTTGTAACGGAAAGGGGGCACGAGGAAGCCGGCTTGGATCAACTCATGAGTCCTGATGAGTCCTCGATGGGCGTCAACCCTACTAATCACTTCAACTTCTGGAAAAATGGTGCGTTTGTGAGTCCTGATTGTGAGGATTCGGCCGCCGGGATGAGATACCGGAAAGGCGGAGTCAGCGAAGTCAATAAAGACGAGAGATTGCTGATTCTGCCCAACGTTGAGTACATCGCCAACTACTACAAAGAGCAGAGGGCCACCCAGAAGAGGACTGGGGAGTGGAAGAAGGTGGCCAAGGTTTTAGATCGCTTCTTCATGTGGTTGTTCTTCATTATGGTCTTTTTCATGAGTCTTCTCATCATCGGGAAAGCCGTCTGAATCCCAGTTATTCATAATCCCGAAAAATCCTTTCCAGATGCTGGAACTGCTCCAATGAACGCCACGAATTCTCCGATTCACGAGTCTCCAGATGCATGGTTTCCAAAAGCACTCAGGAGCTTCATCTACCTCACTTATGTATATTTGTTGTCTTAATGCTGACTGAGCAATTTACCGCTACTAACCTTTCCACTTTCTCATGCATACTACATTATTATTATTATTAAAGTCATTCCAATCGCCCGCTTCCAATTAATGTCTCTTGTATTTGAGCATTTATGGTATTTTTTTCTATAGAGGACAATGGACGGCTTTCACCATCTTTAATGTTTAACCCTTGGATGCATAAGTGGGTCAAAAATGACCCGGTCAGGTTGTTTTCTTGAAATATCTTCATAATGAAAATTTTTTATCATTTCATATTCCTAGTATTCCTCAAAAAACATGTTTTTAATATCATGCCTAACACATTTTAACTTAACTTTTATGCATTTTAAGAAATTTTAAGAAATCTTAAATAAGTGGGTCAAAAATGACCCGGTCAGTTTGTTTTCTTGAAATATCTTCATAATGAAAATTTGTTATCATTTCATATTCCAGGTATTCCTCAAAAAACATGTTTTTGATATCATGCCATTCATATTTTTAACTTATCTTTTATACATTTTAAGAAATTTTCGTTTTTGTGTTACTACCCCAACCTTCCATAAGTGGGTCAAAAATGACCTGGTCAGGTTGTTTTCTTGAAATATCTTCGTAATGAACATTTCTTTATCATTTCATATTCCTAGTATTCCTCAAAAAACATATTTTTGATATCATGCCATTCACATTTTTAACTTAACTTTTATGCATTTTAAGAAATTTTAAGAAATCTTCCTTAAGTGGGTCAAAAATGACCCGGTCAGGTTGTTTTCTTGAAATATCTTCGTAATGAAAATTTTTTATCATTTCATATTCCAGGTATTCCTCAAAAAACCTATTTTTGATATCATGCCATTGACATTTTTAACTTCCCTTTATGCAACACACAATGGATCCTCCCATTTTCTATTGTTGTACGGGGTCATTTTCTTTTTCAAAGATGTAAAAAAGTGAAAAATGAAGATGTTTCTAACATGAAATCATTCTTGTGTGGTCCTAAATATAATACTAAATATCATACAAGTGATTATTCCTAACCAAAATGGCAAAATTGTCCTAAAAAGGCATTGATTCTAGTATGGGTGATTTTTGATCCACTTATGGAAGAGTGGAGGGTCCAGTCACTCGTGCATTTAAGACTTAAGTGGGCGTCTTGCGTGTCCTTGGGTCCAAAGGTAATTTCCAGCAGCAATTAGAAGGTCAAATCAATTATGGAAGCCACTTAGGGTCCATGATGTCCATACTGAGCCTCCTGGGAGGTACTATTAATTTTAAACTGGCCTTTTATGGGTATTCACTCTGTGTCCGTTGACACCGCGTATATTGACCTTGTGTTCTTTTCCAACTGTTATTTTGTTGTTGTTATGATCAATGCTCAAGCCAAGGGGCTAATTTAAAGTGTCATTTAAGGTTGACAAAACATGTTGTGACGCTCGGATGTCGACTTCCTTCCTCGGGGGTGTTGTTAAACAGTTGCCAAATAACAACGTCATTAACCACCAGAGGTTTGACAAGCGTACGGGGGAATAATTACAAACGCGAGACACTTAATAACAATAACAATATTTACTTCAATCCCACAGGGGCTCATTAATAAAGATGATGTTTTGACCAAGTAATGAGGCTGATGTCATAATCTCTTGAGTATAATAGTTGGCAGTGTAATATAGCCATATTATATATTTCAGTAAATGCATATCATCATTATAAAAGTGTTTTTTTTACACTTATTATATTGACAGCACATTATTTTTGATTTTTCTAGCAATATTTTTTAACATCAATTGATGGAATTATGTAATCGACGGTGCTTTTTACACATATTGCATGCAGTTTGACACATTAACAACAAACGTAACAACGTTTGTTGTTAAAAAAAAAAGGTGACTTTACCAATAGTTTTACATAATTAGATTGCACTAGTAATTTTTTTTTATCATTTTTTAAGAATATAGAAATATTATTATTATATATCCCATAATCAGTTCCCAGTTCCACATGTCCAAAAGGAGTAGGAAGAAGCAAAGTTTATTAAATCCTACCCCTCCATCTGGTACTTTTACAATCACTAACTGTTACATTTGTTCACTTCCTGCTTTCCTAATATAGTTTAAGCCTATTTTTGTGAAAAAAAAGTTATGATTTTTATTTTAAAAAATATTTTTTTTGTCAACTTCCTACTTTCCTAATATAGTTTTAAGTTGTTTTTTTAAATTTTTATCTATTTTTTATTTTATTTTTTCACGTACCAAAGTAGGAGGTGATATGACCATCCAATGACATAATGGGTACCATAGTAACTGTAAAATGTAAAAATGAGTACGTTTACAATCAGTAACTGTTACATTTGTTCACTTCCTGCTTTCCTGATAAAGTTTAAGTCTATTTTACATTTTTTTTAATGTTTTTAATTAAAAAACATTTTTTTATTTTATTTTTGTCAACTTCCTGCTTTCCTAATATAGTTTTAAGTTGTTTTGTATATATATATATTTTTTTCACATACAGAAGTAAGAGGTACTTCCTGCTTTCCTTCCTGCTTTCCTAATATAGTTTAGTATATATATATATATATATATATATTTTTTTTTTTATTTTTATTTTTATTTTTATTTTTATTTTTATTTTTATTTTTATTTTTATTTTTATTTTTATTTTTATTTTTATTTTTATTTTTATTTTTATTTTTATTTTTATTTTTATTTTTATTTTTATTTTTATTTTTATTTTAAAACCTACCCCTCCATCTGGTACTTTTACAATCAGTAACTGTTACATTTGTTCACTTCCTGCTTTCCTAATATAGTTTTTATTTTGTTTTTTGTTTTTATTTTAGTCACGTACCGAATTGCATAGAGAAGTATTGGATGACATTTTTAGCTAATTGCTTATTTTTAGCCTTATGCATTATTTTAGCTGTTTGAAGATGAACTATATCAGCAAGTTGAAGTATTTGTGATTTTAGAAATAAGGAGTTAGTATGTTCTCTGTAGGCGGCATTATGAATTATCCTTACTGACCTTTTTTGCAGTACATTTAGCGAGTGAAGATTGCTTTTATAGTTATTAGCCCATATTTCCACACAATAAGTAAGATATGGTAGAACCAGAGAGCAATAAAGAGTGTGGAGTGATTTCTGATTGAGAACAAATTTTGCTTTGTTCAATATTGAAATATTTCTGGCCACATTTATGTTGTATATTTGTAATATGAGGTTCATGTTCAGCTCATATTTTCATCTATTGTGATCCCCAGAAATGTATTTTCGTTCACTCTTTCAATGTCTTTCAATGAGACACACTCTTCTCATGTAACTAATATGATAATATTAATATATTATAATTTTTGATACGAGTGAGTGCTCACTAAAGTGCCAATGTTCCCATAGGAGGACGCTGACGTCAACATAACATTATGACGGCTTTAAAAGCACGCCACTGCTTCAGACTGACTGATTGTTTGTACTGCATTAGAATCTCGAATCATCTGAAAATGCTTAATGAATCTTTGGCGTTCGGCCCCTACGTGAGCCTGGACACCTTCGCCATTCCGCACGGAGGCAGGTACCCCATCTTTTTTCTTGGACTCTTCATTTATCTGTTTTGCGTCTTTTGCAACGTGACGTTGCTGAGCTTGATCATCCTGCGGCGAAACCTCCACAAGCCCATGTACTTCATCCTCTTCAGCCTCCCCCTCAACGACCTGATGGGCATCACCGCCATGCTCCCGAAGGTCCTGTCGGACATCGTCACCGAGACCAACCAGATCTCCTACAATCTGTGCGTGTTCCAAGCTTTTCTCCTGCACTTGTACGGCGGCGGGATTCTCTTCATCCTGGCGGCCATGTCTTTGGATCGCTACATCGCCATCTGCATGCCTTTACGCTACAGCGCCATCATGACCCCCAAAACGGTCGTATGCGTCGTCGCGCTCACGTGGGGTCTGGACTTCATCCTCATCGCCGCGCTCTTCTCGCTTCAAACCAGACTCCCTCGCTGCAAATCCGTTATCAAAAACGTCTTCTGCGATAATCCATCGCTTGTGAAGCTACGGTGCGGAAACGCCACCGTCAACAACGTCATCGGTCTCTTCGCCACGACGCTCATGCAAGCGATAAGCGTGTCGATTCAGGCTTTTTCATACGTGAAGATTCTGATCACTTGCTTGGTTACGAGGAGATCCGATGCCAAGAAGAAGGCCATCAACACGTGCGTGGCGCAGCTGGTGATTATTATCATATTCGAGGTTGTGGGCACTTTTACTATTTTGTCTCATCGATTCCAAAACGTGTCGAGTGATCTGCAAAAGATTATGGGCGTGTTGATATTTCTCATATCGCCGTTTTTGAACCCGTTGGTGTACGGGCTGTACACCAGCGAGATACGACAAACGATGCTCAGGGTCTTACAAAATAGACCCTCTTTCTAAAAAAAACAGGTTTCACTTTTGGGGCTGAGAGGTGGCCTCAAAATTTTTTTTTTTAAATATTGTTCGCATCTAAAAAAATTTTTTTTGTTGCGTTACTGATATTTTCTTTAATGCTTTCATTTACTTTAATGTATTTTTTTATTATGTGTTTGATTTATTCATCTGTTATTCAAACAGCCCTGCTCTTGTTAGAATCATCATAGTAACCATGTGATGTAGGTTCATGTAACTGGTCAAGCATAAGGAATAAACCACTATAACACTATGTAGGGAGGGGAAGGGATAAAAAATACAATAAAAAAAATGTAATAAATAAATAAAAAAATAAAAGAATATTGGAAGTGCAAGTGAAAAACACTGTAGTTGAAATAGCATAATTTGAGGTATTTTAACTCTTAGATGCATAAGTGGGTCAAAAATGACCCGGTCAGGTTGTTTTCTTGAAATATCTTTGTAATGAAATTTTTTTTATCATTTCATATTCCAGGCAGTCCTAAAAAAAACATGTTTTTAATATCATGCCATTCACATTTTTAACTTAACTTTTATACATTTTAAGACATTTTAAGAAATCTTCCATAAGTGGGTCAAAAATGACCCGGTCAGGTTGTTTTCGTGAAATATCTTCGTAATTAAATTTTTTTTATCATTTCATATTCCAGGTATTCCTCAAAAAACATGTTTTTGATATCATGCCTTTCACATTTTTAACTTATCTTTTATACATTTTAAGAAATCTTCCATAAGTGGGTCAAAAATGACCCGGTCAGGTTGTTTTCTTGAAATATCTTTGTAATGAAAAATTGTTATCATTTCATATTCCAGGTATTCCTCAAAAAACATGTTTTTGATATCATGCCATTCACATTTTTAACTTATACATTTTAAGAAATTTTAAGAAATCTTCCATAAGTGGGTCAAAAATGACCCGGTCAGGTTGTTTTCTTGAAATATCTTTGTAATGAAATTTTTTTTATCATTTCATATTCCAGGTATTCCTAAAAAAAAACATGTTTTTGATATCATGCCTTTCACATTTTTAACTTACCTTTTATACATTTTAAGAAATTTTAAGAAATCTTCCATAAGTGGGTCAAAAATGACCTGGTCAGGTTGTTTTCTTGAAATATCTTCGTAATGAAAAATTGTTATCATTTCATATTCCAGGTATTCCTCAAAAAACATATTTTTGATATCATGCCATTCCCATTTTTAACTTCCCTTTATGCAACACACAATGGATCCTCCCATTTTCTATTGTTGTACGGGGTCATTTTCTTTTTCAAAGATGTAAAAAAGTGAACAATGAAGATGTTTCTAACATGAAATCATTCTTGTGTGGTCCTAAATATAATACTAAATATCATACAAGTGATTATTCCTAACCAAAATGGCAAAATTGTCCTAAAAAGGCATTGATTCTAGTATGGGTGATTTTTGATCCACTTATGGAAGAGTGGCGGGTCCAGTCACTCGTGCATCGAAGGGTTAAAGAATATTTTTCAATTTTTCTCTCACATACTTTTATTTTTCAAACAGTGATGTTTTTATATCCTTGTTAGCTTGTGATGACTGGTGTGGTTTCTTCTTTTGTACTGGACTATGTACATAGGATGACTCGTAATGAATTGGGACTAGATAAGTCTTGACTTCTTCCCACTCCTTTTCGAACATGTGTACGTTTATATAAACATAGGTATTTTTATTTGTATTTATTTTGGTTGGTTTGTTGTGCTTTGGATGTTTTTCATGTTTGAAATAAAGAAGAAAAAAAGTGTGATATTTTTTTTAAATTTTCCAATGAGTGTATTATGAAATACTTCATCTTTAAGTACCTGAATATGGACTCAATTGAGAATTATATCATTGTAGATATCAAGTATTTGTTTGTTTTTGAGAGTAATTACTTTTATTGTTTTATGAGTTCTTATTGCACATTCTTGCACATTCTTTAACATGAACATTTGCAGGGTCGCTGTTGGAGCATCCGGGCACCTCCAGGACCTGGCGGGGGGGGGGGGGCGCTGGGGGGTCTCTGATCGGGGTCACCGGAACCTTCTTCAGCACATTCAAACACTTTCTATAGTCTAAGAAAATGGATATAAGGGTGATAACTAACATTATTTTCATTCTGTTTACATTTTGACATGCCACTCCACTCTGAGTATGCAGTTTATTTTTATTCTCTTTCAGGGGGGTCCCTACTACATGGTCGTGCAACTCTAAAAGGGGGGGGCTGTATTTGTTTGTTTTTGAGAGTAATTACTTTTATTGTTTTATGAGTTCTTATTGCACATTCTGGCATATTCTTGAACATGAACATTTGCAGGGTCGCTGTTGGGGCATCCGGGCACCTCCAGGACCTGGGGGGGTTGCTGGGGGGTCTCTGATCGGGGTCACCGGAACCTTCTTCAGCACATTCAAACACTTTTTTATAGTCTAAGAAATAATAATAATGGATATAAGGGTGATAACTAACATTATGTTCATTCTGTTTACATTTTATTCTAACACCAGAACACAGCTGGGATAGGCTCCAGCATACCCTTGTGAGGATGCTACAGAAAACGGATGGCGGTTGCTTAGAAACCAGATTGCATCACAAACAGAAGAGGTTGTGTTGGTTAATCTCATGGGTTAGCATCTGCGAATAAAAGACGCTAAGGCGGTCGCGGTGTCTTACCAACTGCGGTGCAGTTGAGGATAGGCCAGGTGAGGCGTTTGAGGAACCAATTCCCTGCATGATGATGAATCTTGCACATTGCTAACGAGTCGATTTTTTTTACAGGCATGACGGACACCAACGCGTCTTCTCAGTGGTTGTTGCTGCAATCGCTGGAATTGTCTTGGATTCAAGTCTATCCATCGTTTGTGTTTGGCGCTTTAACTTATCTAATTATTGTCGTTTGCAACTTGCTGGTGACGGCGACCATCGCCATGAACAAGAAGCTCCACAAGCCCATGTTCATCCTGCTCTTCAACTTGCCTCTAAGCGACCTGCTGGGAGCTACGGCTTTCTTCCCGCAATTTTTATTCAGCATCCTCTCGCACAATAGACTCATTTCTACCGACGCGTGTATGCTACAAGCGTTTCTTATTCACGTCTACGGCACGGCAAATTTGTTAACTTTAACCGCCATGGCGTACGACCGATATATCGCTATATGTTCGCCTTTGAGGTACCACGTTATTATGAGTCCAAAGAAGCTCGTTAAAATTATATTTTTTATCTGGTTCATCGATTTATCCATGATGGCCGTCCTGTTTGCGTTGTTCGCACGGCTCACGTTTTGCAGTCGTAAAATCGTGGATTTGTTTTGTAACAATCCGTCGCTGCTGAAGCTGACTTGCGAGGACAATACCGTGAACAACATTTACGGTTTGGCCGGCGTGGTTTTTCTGCAAGGCGGCACTTTATCGATAGTGATATACACCTACGCGCAAATACTTCGAGTGTGCGTTATGACTAATAATACGGACACGCGCAAAAAGGCGATACAGACGTGCGGAACGCATTTGACCGTTTTTGTCATCCTGCAAGTCAATACCGTTTTCACGCTGCTGGCGCACAGGATTGAAAGCGTCTCGCCGCCAATGAGGAGGCTGCTCGGTTTGTCTGTTTTAGTCTTTCCGCCTTTTTTGGACCCCATGATTTACGGGCTGAAACTCACTGAGCTGAAGGAAAGCATTCACTTCGTTCTAAGAAAGACGCTAAGCAAATTGCGTCGGAAGTGAATAATTCAGTGTATATACACAAATATCCATATATATGCATACTTATTATATGTATGAATTAGTGATATGTCGCCATCATGAATGAGCCATCGTGTTTATCATCTGATGTGTCGACACGAAGCAAAAGTGTCACGGGAAGGTTTACACCAGGGGTGGGCAAACTACGGCACGGGGGCCACATCCGGCCCACCAAGTGTTTGAATACGGCCCGCCCAATCTTTCCAAAGTATTTAATTTAAACTCAACATACAAGCTGGCATCATGGCCTGAGCCAACCTTTTGATGGTTGTATCAATTTCGTTGTTTGACATGGTCTGTTGTTTACAAAGTGCTCCTGAAAAACGAGACACAAGCACATAATAATAAAAAAAATTAAAATAATAATTATTATATTATTATTATAACTATTATGATTATTATATTTATTATATTAATGCTAATTATTATATTAATTATATATAATAATATTGTTATATTTGCATATTTTACATAATAATAATATAATAATTATTATTTTAATTTTATTTTAATTATTATAATATTTTATTATTTTTAAAATATTTTAATATAAATATAAAATAATAAATTATAATAGCAGATTGCATGACAATTTTACAGATACAATAATACCAGGTGGACTGTTACGTGTAAAATATATAGTCTGCCCCCCCCCCCCCCCCCCCCCAATCATATCAATGCAGCCCGCGAGTCAAAAGGTTTGCCCACCCCTGGTTTACACGCATAATTAAGCTGGAAATGTACGGTGCGCTGTACTTATATTATATACTTATATTATAAGTACTTATATTATATTTATACTGTATTTACTTATGTGATTATTTTTAATTTATTATTGTTTATTTATATCACAAGTAAGGAAAATTTTGGCATTTACAATTTCTTATCTTCCTCTCTAAAAAGAAAGAAACGTGTTAATATAACAAATAATAAAATCCCTAATAATAATAATAATAATAATAACCCTAACTATAAATAAAACTCTTAAGAAGCACATGGGAGTTAAAAATAATGAGACTCTAAAGCAGGGGTCTCAAACACGCCAAATGTGACCCCGCACAGTGGAGTTCCTCAATCCACCTTTACCTCAGAGACCCATCAACCAGTTCATCATACCAGATACGTGACAAAGACAAAGACAAAGGTTGCTGTGATCTTCTGTTTGTGAATATTTGATTTTGGTGGTCCCCCCCCCCCCCCACCCCATTTACAATATATAATCTGACTGGAAAGCTCCTGTGGTTCTGTTTCATTCACACCAGTTCAGACTCTTAAGAACCTTAAGAACTATTCTTCTGTATTTAGTCAGCCTAAGATAACCCCGCACCACATATCCTTCCATCCATACATCCATTTATCCATCCTTTCATCCTTCCATCATCCTTTCATCATCCATCCATCCTTCAATTATCCATCCATCATCCTTCCATCCATCCTTCCTTCCTTCCTTCCATTATCCGTCCATCCTTCAATTATCCATCCATCCATCCTTCCTTCCTTCCTTCCATTATCCATCCATCCATCCTTCCTTCCATCCATCCTTTTATCCATCCTTCCACCATCCATCCTTCCATCCATCCATCATCATCCATTCTTCCATCATCCATTCTTCCATCATCCATCCGTTCATCAACCCTTCCATCCTTCTATCTATCCATTCTTCCATCCATCATCCTTCCATCCGTTCATCAATCCTTCCATCCTTCTATCTATCCATTCTTCCATCCATCATCCTTCCATCCATCCTTTCACCATCCAGCCATCCTTTCTTCCATCATCCATTTATCCATCCATCCTTCCATCATCCATCCATCCTATCATCCATCCTTCCATTATCCATCCATCGATCAATCCTTCAATCTATCCATCCATCCATCCATCCATCCATTCTTCCATCCATCCATCCTTTCATCTATCTATCATCCATCCATCCATTCATCCATCCTTTCATCCATCTATCCTTTCATCCTTCCATCAATCCATCCATTCATCCTTTCATTTATCTATCCACCCATCCATTCATCAATCCTTTCATCCATCCATCAGTCCTTTCATCCATCCATCAGTCCTTTCATCCTTCCATCCATCCTTCTATCATCCATCCATCCTTCTATTATCCATCCATCCATCCTTTCATCTATCTATCTATCAATCCATCCATCCTTTCATCTATCTATCTATCAATCCATCCATCCTTTCATCTATCAATCCATCCATCCATCCTTTCATCTATCTATCCATCCATCAATCCTTTCATCCATCCATCCATCTATCCTTCCATCATCCATCCTTTTATCCATCCTTCCATTATCCATCCATCCATCAATCCTTTCATCCTTTCATCTATCTATCCATCCATCCATCCATTCATCAATCCTTTCATCTATCTATCCATCCATCCATTCATTCACCAATCCTTTCATCCATCCATCAGTCCTTTCATCCATCCATCTATCCTTCCATCCATCCTTCCATTATCCTTCTATCTTCCATCATCCATCCATCCATCCAAGTGAAGATTGAAACCCAAATCTTCCTGATGTCCTGACCGTGTGTCCAACATTTATTTATTTTCTGCTATTTATTTTACAGTGCATGTAAAGGTACTGAGTGTGTGTGTGTGGGGGGGGGGGGGGACATGGGGGGGTCTCTCCAGGAGTGCTATGAATAACAATAATCACAATTATCAACAAAAAAATCAAACATTATAAAATTAAGTTTATTGTATCTTATTTTCTACTTGAAATAAGAACCCATAATAATTCACATAATAATTCATTTGACTTTATTTTATTTTCTACTTGAAATAAGAACCTTTAATAATTCACATAATAATTCATTTGACTGTATTTTATTTTCTACTTGAAATAAGAACCTTTAATAATTCACATAATAATTCACCCTTTGCCTCTTTGCCCCATGTGGGTGGCCATAGTGAAAAATATCTTCCCCTTGGAGGCCCCTGGAGCCTTCATGGGTGTCACTCACCTCATCTCCTCTTATTATATAAAGCAGACGGTCTTAGTCGGTGTTTGATCTGTGTGGCGATGACATATCCGATATATTCTATATATTCTATATATTCTATATCCTATATATTCTATATCTATGGAGAGCCTGCACAACGTATCTTCTGCTGTAACGTTGGAGAGCTTCAACATACCGCCCCAGGGCGTCATACCCGCCTTCCTCTTCGCCAGCCTCAGCTACATGATCATCCTCCTCTGCAACCTCATCCTCATCTTCACCATCGTCCTGAGCAAAAACCTGCACCAGGCCAAGAACCTTCTCCTGCTCAACATGCCCATCAACGACCTGATTGGCTCGTCGGCCTTCTTCCTGCAACTCATCAAAGAGATCCTGACCGACAGCAGGAGCATCCAATACTCGCCGTGCGTCACGCAGGCTTTCTTCATCCACGTCTACGCCGCCGCCACCGTGCTCATCCTCGCCGCCATGGCGTACGACCGCTACGTCGCCATATGTTTGCCTCTGAAATACAACGCCATCATGACGCACGCGCACATTACGAGAATAATCGCCGCCGTCTGGGTGACTTGTCTGCTGATGATGGCGGCGATCTTCTACTTGCTGCTTCGTTTGCCTCGTTGCCGCTCCAAGATCTCGCAACTGTACTGCGACAACCCCAGCCTCCTGAGTCTCGTCTGCGCCAGCACGGCCGTTAATAACATTTTCGGGCTCTGCACGGTGGCGTTCACTCAGTTGTTCGTCAACGGTATGATTTTATACACGTATCTCCACATCCTGGTGGCGTGTTTCCGGTCCAAGCGCTCGGACACGAAAGCCAAAGCTCTGCAGACGTGCGCCACGCATTTGTTTGTCTTTCTGCTGCTGGAGTGTCTCGGACTTTTCACTATCATCTCGTACCGAGTGAAGGAGATGACGCCGAATTTGCGGAGATTCATGGGGTCTTTGACTTTGATTTTCCCGCCAACGCTCAACCCCATCGTTTACGGACTGAAAACTCGAGAGATCCGTGAAAATGTCGTGCGTTTTTTTAGAACAGTCACCTCATCCCGGTGCAGGAATAGGATGTTACATCCCTCATGTTGAACCCTGAACGCATCACTTAAATGTACTTCCATTGTACAGTATTTATTTGATTTTTTTTTAATTATTTATACATATTTTTGTCATTTTAATTTTTTTTACTTTGTTGTCAAACTCACTGATTTTCATTTATTAATCATTTTGTGCAAATATTATGTCATTGTCAACTGTTCCTGCTGTAAAGCCTGGCAGAGACAAAAAGTCCTCGGTTTGTTTTTCTCCAACCTTTTGTTTGAAAAATACAAAACGAAAAAAATTAAAATAAAATAAAAAACATAAAAATAATAAATAAAAAAATAAAATAAAAATATAAACTATATTAGGAAAGCAGGAAGTGAACAAATGTATAAGGAGAAATATGATCTCAGGAAAAATAAAAATAAATAACTTCAATTATTATAGGAAAGCAGGAAGTGAACAAATATTTCAATACTGAACAAAGCAAAATTAGTTCTCAATCAGAAATCACTCCACACTCTTTATTGCTCTCTGGTTCTACCATATCTTACTTATTGTGTGGAAATATGGGCTAATAACTATAAAAGCAATCTTCACTGGCTAAATGTACTGCAAAAAAGGTCAGTAAGGATAATTCATAATGCCGCCTACAGAGAACATACTAACTCCTTATTTCTAAAATCACAAATACTTCAACTTGCTGATATAGTTCATCTTCAAACAGCTAAAATAATGCATAAGGCTAAAAAATAAGCAATTAGCTAAAAATGTCATCCAATACTTCTCTATGCAATTCGGTATGTGACAAAAACAAATTTTTAAAAAATAATAAAATAAAATTAAAAAAACAATTTAAAAGTAAAAATTATATTAGGCATACAATGACATAATGGGTACCATAGTAACTGTAAAATGTAAAAACTATTACTTTTACAATCAGTAACTGTTACATTTGTTCACTTCCTGCTTTCCTAATATAGTCTTAAGTTGTTTTTTTATTTATATATATTTTTTTCACGTACCGAAGTAGGAGGTCATATGACCATACAATGACTTAGTAACTGTAAAATGTAAAAAATTATTACTTTTACAATCAGTACCTGTTACATTTGTTCACTTCCTGCTTTCCTAATATAGTTTAAGTCTATTTTTAATTTTTTTTAAATGTTTTTAAATTTTTTAAATGTTATTTTTGTCAACTTCCTTCACCCTTTCAATGTCTTCACAGTCTATTTGTATCGAATACCAAAATGACCTCAACTACAAACAAACAAGTTTGCTTTTAAACTTTAATAATGATATGGAGTGCATGATAAAGTAAAGAAGAAAACCAACTTTGACCACGGGGTCACTTATTAGCAAGGAAGCAACAGAACCAATGTTGTAATGGCGCTATGGAGGATGATGCCATCTTTTGGTGTTGATAGCAAAACTACATCGGAGGTTGCCTACAGCCACAGTTTTTTGTTTTTTTTTTACTTTTTATGTCTTTTAACACACTCATCGACATAAAATGGAAATGGTCTTATTTCTACAATGTAGCCTTCATAAAGATTTACAGAATACTATGAAATTTATGTTTTTATTAGGAAAATTCCATATTCACAAATCCAAAGTCATGTTATGTAAGCCAAATATAATCAAAAACAGAAAAGCAGTGAAAACATTTCATACATTGGAGAACGTTCTAAAAACAATTCATATGAAGAACAAGCTTAAGTGACATGTTTTCTATTTTTATTTTGTTCTTTTTATTTTCATGCAATATCCCTCGTACATTCCTTTCTTTATTTACTTTTTCTTATGTTATTGTTGTATAGAATTGCACTTTTATCTTCCTATAATTCTGCTTATATTGTTTTAAACTGTTTCGTAATTGAAGTTTGTAATAAAATATATATTTAACCCTTTAAAAAAAAGCCTAGCAGAGCAATGTAATATTGGTCCGTGTGGCAACACGTCGCTGATTGCCTGGTTCCTGTATTATTATTCCGCTA
The DNA here is from genome assembly GCF_030265055.1 of Doryrhamphus excisus. Classification (NCBI taxonomy): domain Eukaryota; kingdom Metazoa; phylum Chordata; class Actinopteri; order Syngnathiformes; family Syngnathidae; genus Doryrhamphus; species Doryrhamphus excisus. The sequence continues at coordinate 21,088,746 of NC_080473.1, forward strand.
AGATTTTTCCAATGTAAAAAAATCGTGCTGTTGCTCAAAAAAGGTTGAAAATCACTGCTTTAACTTATGGTGGACTTATTGGGGGACTGCATGAATAGAATTAACCACTAGATGGAGCCAAAGTCAAAACGATATGATTATGAAATCTTCATTTGGATGTTTTGCTTCCCCCTTTTGGCCGTTTGCGGAAGGAGAGGTATCGAGTGTAAACTTTGGTATAAAAATAAAGTTTCTTAATGAAACTCGGTATGAGTCCATACGTATAAATGACACGACTGTGGTCGATAACAAGCTTTTTATTGCACAACAATAATGGCTACTGTCGGTAGTAACCACACCGCTAAAACTACAGCCGGCAACTCAATCGTACTTCCTCAACAACGACATGGTGCATTCACAGTCACCCGGAACAGTCAGACACTCAAGAGCACAGCATGTCAACATGAACACGTCAGTATATTTAACTACTTCATTCTTGTAATACTGCTGTATATTCGTGTGCTTTTCAGGGTTAAAACATAGTAATCAGGATTGCATGCGTGCACATCTGAATCCGGATTGAATCACTGAAATGAACATGAATTATGAAGTGAATTTGGAAATGAGCGGTAAAAAAACGGATTGTAGTGCTTGGTTACCGGTACATAATTCATCCCGGAACCATTGATAGGGAGTGGTTTCCACCCGGAGGGGTGTACGCGAGGCACAGGAGTTTTCCATCTTCTTCCTGTTGTGTTTGCGAATGTTTGTGAAGAAAATAAAGTTTTCTCCCAAATTCGACACTCCGCCTTTTTCAGGATTTTATTTTCTATGAGTGTAATGACTAAATGTGTCCTTGTGGAAACGGCGATTTTACACAAAATTGGTTCCGCCTCGTTAACCTATATGCAGCTAGGTAGGAACCAAAAACGAACATAGGGAGGAACTTTAAACTGACATTAAACGCTCACTGAGAGGCAGTTACAATCTTGAAAAATGCACTTTTGACATGACGTGTTGAAACAACCCAGTGGGCGCCCAAATGTAATTAAAAAATAGTCTTTGGACATGTTGTTGTCATATTTAGCACCATAAGGGTAAATATGTTATTGATATATTATTGTTATTAATTATTACTTTACAAAAAATAGTAATAATGGACAGCAAGACATCATTGCTTGATGATCATTGCAATGAAGTCTGTAAAATTAAATCATTTAAAAAAATGGTTAATTATAATGATGAGAATGGTAATATTAATGATGGTAATAATGATAAAGATTATAACAATAATGATAATAATATTACAAAGATAATAATAAGAGGGGAAAACAAGACTGTGGCATGAACATGATTATATCTTACAAAAAGGGGTAGGCATTTATAAGCTTTTGCTTCTACCTACTCCTTTTGGGCTTGTGATCAGATAGTTGAATACAAATGTAAATAATGGAAAATAATAAAATAAATAAATAATAATAATAAAAAAAATAATAAAAAAACATGATTATATCTTGCAAAAAGGGGTAGGCATTTATAATCTTTTGCTTCATCCTACTCCTTTTGGGCTTGTGATCAGATAGTTGAATACAAATGGAAATAATGGGAAAAAAATAATAATAAAAAAATAAATAATTACAAAAATAATAAATAATAATTACAAAAATTAAAAAAAACATGATTATATCTTGCAAAAAGGGGTAGGCATTTATAAGCTTTTGCTTCTGCCTACTCATTTTGGGCTTGTGATCAGATAGTTGAATACAAATGGAAATAATGGAAAATAATAATAAAATAAATAAATAATAATAATAAAAAAATAATAAAAAAACATGATTATATCTTGCAAAAAGGGGTAGGCATTTATACGCTTTTGCTTCAGCCTACTCCTTTTGGGCTTGTGATCAGATAGTTGAATACAAATGGAAATAATGGAAAATAATAATAATAATAAAAATAAATAATAATAAATTTAAAAAAATAATAAAAAAAACATGATTATATCTTGCAAAAAGGGGTATGCATTTATAAGCTTTTGCTTCAGCCTACTCCTTTTGGGCTTGGGATCAGATAGTTGAATACAAATGGAAATAATGGAAAATAATAATAATAATAAAAAAATAATAAATAATAATAAAAAACATGATTATATCTTGCAAAAAGGGGTAGGCATTTATAAGCTTTTGCTTCATCCTACTCCTTTTGGGCTTGTGATCAGATAGTTGAATACAAATGGAAATAATGGAAAGTTATATTTTCATTCATGTAAGAAATGCACTGTAATGTTTCATATATTTGCCCTAATAAAATAAAAAAATAAAAAACATGCATGTCTATGTAGTTGTTGTCTCGTTTTCCCTATTGGGCCTTGAGTGGAACAACACTGTGCCCCGCATGCGTCATATCTTAGTAAATGTTTGTCTTCCTCTTTGCTCATTATGGTAATGACTTGTTTGTTTGTGAGCTGTTGCTGTTACATAGGAAAGACATGTCAAACTCAAGACTCCAGAGGCGACACTAAAGTCTGTTAATGAATCTCAGGGGACGGAGCCGAGCTTCCTCGCGGAGTAAACAGCTACCGGTGTGTTTTGCAACACTTTCAACACCATCCAAGTGATCTCGATTACATCTCAGATACAAAATGGAGCACACTTGACGTTAATAGGAAAATAACCGCATGGAAATGAGTGATAGCACTAAAAAGATGCTTTGATGATAATAGATTGTCCTTGAACTTAAATAAAACTAAAATCATGCTGTTTGCTAACAGCAGAAAGGACACGCACCAGCAAATACAAATAGACGCTGTAGACATTGAAAGGGTGAAGGAAAATACATTTCTGGGGATCACAATACATGAAAATATGACCTGAACATGAACCTCATATTACAAATATACAACATAAATGTGGCCAGAAATATTTCAATATCGAACAAAGCAAAATTAGTTCTCAATCAGAAATCACTCCACACTCTTTATTGCTCTCTGGTTCTACCATATCTTACTTATTGTGTGGAAATATGGGCTAATAACTATAAAAGCAATCTTCACTGGCTAAATGTACTGCAAAAAAGGTCAGTAAGGATAATTCATAATGCCGCCTACAGAGAACATACTAACTCCTTATTTCTAAAATCACAAATACTTCAACTTGCTGATATAGTTCATCTACTGCTTTGGTACGGGACAAAAATTAAATTAAAATTAATAAATTATTTAAAAAATTAAAAAATAAATAACTAACTAATAACTAATAACCTAACCCAATTATAACCCAAAATTAAAATTAAAATTAAAATTAAAATTAAAATTAAAATTAAAATTAAAATTAAAATTAAAATTAAAATTAAAATTAAAATTAAAATTAAAATTAAAATTAAAATTAAAATTAAAATTAAAATTAAAATTACTTAAATTATATCAGGAAAGCAGGAAGTGAACAAATGTAATTGAAAGGGTGAAGGAAGTTGACAAAAATAAAATTTAAAAACATTAAAAAAATTTAAAAAAACACTTCAACAACTTAAAACAACTTAAAAACAACTTAAAACTATATTAGGAAAGCAGGAAGTTGACAAAAATAAAATTATTATTTAAAAAAAATAAAAAACATTTTAAAAAAAAATTAAAAATTGACTTAAACTATATTAGGAAAGCAGGAAGTGAACAAATGTAACAGTTACTGATTGTAAAAGTACCAGATGGAGGGGTAGGATTTAATAAGCTTTGCTTCTTCCTACTCCTTTTGGACATGGGGAACTGGGAACTGATTATGGGATGCACTCAATTGGAATCTGATGCATGTTTAAATGAAATTAAACCATTACCATTACCATTACCATTCCAGTAGTACTTCACTGCCAGGGAGTATCAAACACGGGACATTGAAGGGTGGAAAAAATATTTATTATCTGATAAGAAAAAAAAATGTACCTTGACGGTCCAGATGGCTTCCAACATAACTGGCATTCAAGTAGATCCCACCTGAGATGTTTTCTACCCGGTACCGTAGAGGGGGGTTCCGTGGAACACTGGAGCTTCGGGTGGTGCAGGGTCGTCAAACGGTGGCTGGTTACATGCAGATGTTGCAGAGGGTATCCCTCACGACTGAGGGTCCTGGTCTGTGTGGTAACAGCTGTGTTTTTCACCGGGACAATGCTGCAATTCTCAATGCTCTCTTAACTCTGAACCCCATGACGCCACTTCCTGTCCACACCCCCGGAACACATTGACAGCAAAACACACAAGCACGAGTCGTTAAGTCTTAAATGGCTTATTTTCAGTTATTTTGTCGACAATATTGGGTAATAGGAGACTGAAATGTGACTATAGGGGTGTTATTTCATGTCTGGGGTCTCTATTTAGGAGGTCATCAACAGGTTTTCTATGCTTTGACTACTAAAATATTCATATTAAAAGTAGGGCATCCTCAGTGGAAATTCTGTCTGGACCCACTGAATATAAACATAAACAAGGGATTACTATATACTATGTACTATATATTATATACTATATATTATATACACATGTACTCATCCTGTGCTGCAGTAGTCAGTGACAATACTGTGATGGCGCACACGCCTACTGTATTAAAGGCCCAGTACCAAGAGACCAGCATTAAACACAAGGGATAACACCACCAATCAATTTCAATACACAGTGGGGGGGGGGTCCTCAACACTTCTTCACGTCACCCCTGGGGGGTTTATAATTCATTAGGATAATTAAATCAGTGTTTGAATGCTTTTACTGTACTGCTTCTTTCATTCCTTCTTTATCTTGAGCATCACCAACTCTAATGGTTTATAAAAAAATACATCAAATATACTCTAAATATGTTTTTGTTAGCGTATCAGTTACATGCAGTGGTATTATCTTATTAGGATAATTACAAATGAACAGTAAAATAAATGAATGGTAATGGTAATGGTTTAATTTCATTTGAACATGCATCAGATTCCAATTGAGTGCATCCCATAATCAGTTCCCAGTTCCACATGTCCAAAAGGAGTAGGAAGAAGCAAAGCTTATTAAATCCTACCCCTCCATCTGGTACTTTTACAATCACTAACTGTTACATTTGTTCACTTCCTGCTTTCCATAATATAGTTTAAGTCTATTATTTTTTTTAATTTAAATGTTTTTTATTTAATTTTTTTATTTTTGTCAACTTCCTGCTTTCCTGTTTTTTTTTTTATTTTTATATATTTTTTTATTATATTTTTTTCACATACCAAAGTAGGAGGTGATATGACCATACAATGACATAATGGGTACCATAGTAACTGTAAAATGTAAAAATGAGTACTTTTACAATCAGTAACTGTTACATTTGTTCACTTCCTACTTTCCTAATATAGTTTAAGTTATTTTTTTATTACATTTTTTTTATTTTATTTTTGTCAACTTCCTGCTTTCCTAATATAGTTTTAATATATATTTTTATTTTTTTATTTTATTTTTTTCATGTACTGAAGTAGGAGGTGATATGTAAAAATAGGTAAAATGTAAAAATGAGTACTTTTACAATCAGTAACTGTTACATTTGTTCACTTCCTGCTTTCCTAATATAGTTTAAGTCTATTTAAAAAAAAATTTTTAATGTTTTTAATTAAAACAATTTTTTTTGTCAACTTCCTGCTTTCCTAATATAGTTTTAAGTTGTTTTTTTTTTATTTTTATACATATTTTTAATTTTTTTATTTTATTTTTTTCACGTACCAAAGTAGGAGGTGACATGACCATACAATGACATAATGGGTACCATAGTAACTGTAAAATGTAAAATATAAAAATGAGTACTTTTACAATCAGTAACTGTTACATTTGTTCACTTCCTGCTTTCCTAATATAGTTTAAGTCTACTTTTTTTAATGTTTTAAATTTAAAAAAAATTTTTTTATTTTTGTCAACTTCCTGCTTTCCTAATGTAGTTTTAAGTTGTTTTTTGTTGTTGTTTTGGTGTCAACAACAACAGGTGTATAAAAAAAAAATCTAATATACTCTAAATATGTTTTTTGTCAGCATATCAGTTACATGCAATGTGTCAACATCAAGAAACGTCAATCCACCGGGTGGAGGTGGGTGGGGTGGGGGGGTGGGGGGGGTGCTCACATAAAATAAGGTATCAACGGAGGGTTTGAGCAGGTGAGGCGACACTCAGGTGAGATGTTGCAGGATGAGCCTGACAAGGTGTGGCACGTTTTGTCGCTTTGGTTTGAAACACGCGACGACGACGACGTATGTTCTCTTTGCAGATCCAGATCCAGATCTTGAAGATCCAGGGAAGATGCTGTCCACCAACGTGACCAGGATTAGACACTTCATTCTCCTTGGATTTCCAGGCCTTCCTGCAATGTATTACACTCCCGTGTCCATCTTGCTTCTGGTTGTCTTCCTCGCCATCGCCGTGGGGAATATCTTCATTTTAGTCATCATTAAGATGGACCGGATGCTTCAAAAGCCGACTTATTTGATCTTCTGCCACTTGGCTCTCTCCGATTTAGCATTCGGGACCGTTACCCTGCCGAAGATCATATGGAAGTACTGGTTAGGCGATGGCGTCATCGCTTTTTCCACTTGTTTTGTTCAGATGTACTTTGTTCACTTCCTGGGCGCCACGCACTCCTTCATCTTGATGGTGATGGCGTTGGATCGCTTCTTGGCCGTTTGTCTCCCGTTACGCTACGCCACCGTCTTCACCAACGCCGCCGTGACCGTGCTGTGCGGGGCGTCCTGGGTGATGCCCATTTCCTGGATGGTGGGCATCGTATTGGACGCGCTGACTTTGCCGTACTGCGACTCCAACTTAATCGTTCAGTGCTACTGCGACCATATCGCTATCACGGCGTTGGCGTGCGAGAACGTGTACAAGGTTCAGATCGTCGCTTTCGGGCTCGCTATGTTCAGCCTGCTTTTCCCGCTTGCGTTTGTTATCTTTTCCTACTTTTTTATCATCGTGACCGTAATGAGGATGTCCAGCGGCGTCGGGCGCAGGAAGACGCTGTCCACGTGCACACCGCAGCTGCTCGTCACGTGTCTTTACTACATGCCCAGGTGCTTCGTGTACGTGGCCAATAACGTGGGCTTCACCTTCAGCGCGCCCATTCGGATCATCATGGTCATGACGTACAGTCTCTTGCCCGCCGCCATCAACCCGGTCATCTACTGCTTCAAAACGCAGGAAATTAAGGAGAAGCTGAAAAGGAAGTTCTACAGAAGGAAAACAGGAGCACAGTAATGGCTAATTATAATTCTAATTTATATTCTTTCTTTTATTATTAGCTTTGTTAATCATTTGATTTTAGGTAATTTTTAGGTAATTTTTAGGTAATTTTTAGGTAATTTTGCTCGCTTTTTTACTTGAATGTTAATCAGCTACGATGCACTTTTTTTAATGTAATTTAACGTTTTAACGTAACATGGCAATAATATTCTTTCTTTTATTATTAGCTTTGCTAATCATTTGATTTTAGGTAATTTTTAGGTAATTTTTAGGTAATTTTTAGGTAATTTTTGGGTAATTTTTAGGTAATTTTTTAGGTAATTTTGCTCGCTTTTTTTACTTGAATGTTAATCAGCTATGATGCACTTTTTTAAATGTAATTTAATGTTTTAACATAACATGGCAATAATATTCTTTATTTTATTATTAGCTTTGCTAATCATTTGATTTTAGGTAATTTTTAGGTAATCTTTAGGTAATTTTTAGGTAATTTTGCTCGCTTTTTTACTTGAATGTTAATCAGCTACGATGCACTTTTTTTTAATGTAATTTAACGTTTTAACGTAACATGGCAATAATATTCTTTCTTTTATTATTAGCTTTGCTAATCATTTGATTTTAGGTAATTTTTGGGTAATTTTTAGGTATTTTTAGGTAATTTTTAGGTAATTTTTCTCGCTTTTTTTACTTGAATGTTAATCAGCTATGATGCACTTTTTTAAATGTAATTTAATGTTTTAACGTAACATGGCAATAATATTCTTTATTTTATTATTAGCTTTGCTAATAATTTGATTTTAGGTCATTTCTAGGTAATTTTTAGGTAATTTTGCTCGCTTTTTTACTTGAATGTTAATCAGCTGCGATGCACTTTTTTTAATGTAATTTAACGTTTTAACGTAACATAGCAATAATATTCTTTTATTATTAGCTTTGCTAATCATTTGATTTTAGGGAATTTTTAGGGAATTTTTAGGGAATTTTTGGGTAATTTTTAGGTATTTTTAGGTCATTTTTAGGTCATTTTTTAGGTAATTTTGCTCGCTTTTTTTACTTGAATGTTAATCAGCTATGATGCACTTTTAAAAATTTAATTTAATGTTTTAACGTAACATGGCAATAATATTCTTTATTTTATTATTAGCTTTGCTAATCATTTGATTTTAAGTAATTTTTGGTAATTTTGCTCGCTTTTTTTACTTGAATGTTAATCAGCTACGATGCACTTTTTTTTAATGTAATTTAACGTTTTAACGTAACATGGCAATAATATTCTTTCTTTTATTATTAGCTTTGCTAATCATTTGATTTTAGGTAATTTTTAGGTAACTTTGCTCGCTTTTTTACTTGAATGTTTATCAGAGCTTTTCTTGTAGAAAATTGGAACAAAAGCGAAGATTTTTTAAATTTTTTTGTTTTTCATAAATGCGTTTTTTTTTTTTTTTTTTTGGGAAAACCTGAGCCTAGCTCCAGTGGCCCCCCATGTAAATTGAGTTTGAGACCCCTGAACTAAATGCATGGCAACACTTGCTTTAATCTAATTTTCAAGGTTTTTAAAATAATATATAGTATATTAAATATAAACTCTATTCAGCAGAAAGGACAATGAAGTAGCGGAGGGAAGCCATGCATCCATTTTTATGCGTCTTATCCTTATTAGCGTATGATTGACTTCACCGTAAAAAACATTCGCCACAACATTAACCTAGCATGTTTTTGAAACGCGGGATTCCAACGAATGACTTCTTAAAAGAACAAAAAAACAGAAAAACATTTATTCAATGAAATAGGACATTCTGGAATGTCGACAGCTGCACTTCATAGTGGTGTGGTATTCAAATGACAATAAAAATACAGGATGGCACATGAAAAAAGTGACAAATAAAAAAAAAACAATACCTTACAATCAACTCAGAAGTCTCATTTTTGAGTGGAAACACCTAAAGACTAATACTGTCCTGCCCACGGAGACGGCAGTGATAAAGAAGGACCACCAGAGAAGTCCCAAAAGGGAAGATATGTGGTTTTGTTTTTGTTTTTTTGTTTTTTAACACTGTACAGTACATCGTAAAAACATTAAATATACACATTATTGACGTCAACGTGGTGGCTGGAGTACATTGTGGTTGGTTATACGGCATCGACCAATCTCAGGCCCCCGCCCCTCCCTCCCTCCCTGACAACTACTCATCCTCCTCGTCGTCTTCATCGTCGTCTTCACCCTCTTCGTCTTCATCCTCCTCGTCTTCTTCATCGTCATCTGCCGCGGCGGCGGCTGCAGCAGAGCCGGAGTCTACTTTGCCCTTAGTGCGGTAGGCCACGATGTCCTGTGGGAACGCAGTTTTTTTTTTTTTACTTCGAAAAGTAATGGTAATGGTAATGGTTTTATTTCATTTGAACATGCATCAGATTCCAATTGAGTGCATCCCATAATCAGTTCCCAGTTCCACATGTCCAAAAGGAGTAGGAAGAAGCAAAGCTTATTAAATCCTACCCCTCCATCTGGTACTTTTACAATCACTAACTGTTACATTTGTTCACTTCCTGCTTTCCTCATTTAATTTAAGTTTTCTTTTGTTTTCATTTTATTTTTTTTTACAATCAGTAACTGTTACATTTGTTCACTTCCTGCTTTCCTAATATAATTTAAGTTTTTTTTGTTTTGTTTTTTGATTAATTAATTTTACAAATTTTTATGTTATAAATTTATTTATTTTCATTTAAAAAAATTTTTTTTAGTTTATTTTAGTCCCGTACCAAAGTAGGAGGTGATATGAGCATCCATTACTTTTACAATCAGTAACTGTCACATTTGTTCACTTCCTGCTTTCCTAATATAGTTTAAGGTTTTTTTTTGGTTTTTATTTTATTTTTTACAATCAGTAACTGTTACATTTGTTCACTTCCTGCTTTCCTAATATAATTTAAGTTTTGTTTTTATTTTATTTTTTTACAATCAGTAACTGTTACATTTGTTCACTTCCTGCTTTCCTAATATAATTTAAGTTTTTTTTTTGTTTTGTTCTTAATTTGTTTTACTAATTTTTATGTTATAAATTTATTTATTTTATTTTATTTTTTATTTTAGTCCCATACCAAAGTATGAGGTGATATGAGCATCCAATGCCATAATGAGTACCATATTAAGTGTCAATATACTTCTTCTCTTAGCTAATTGCTTATTTTTAGCCTTATGCATTATTGTAGCTGTTTGAAGATGAACTATATTTGTGATTTTAGAAATAAGGAGTTTGTATATATTTGTAATATGAGGTTCATGTTCAGCTCATATTTTCATCTATTGTGATCCCCAGAAATGTATTTTCCTTCACCCTTTCAATGTCTACAGCGTCTATTTGTATTTGCTGGTGCGTGTCCTTTCTGCTGTTAGCAAACAGCATGATTTTAGTTTTATTTAGGTTCAAGGACAATCTATTATCATCAAAGCATCTTTTTAGTGGGACCATTTCTTCTCTGACCTTTCTAATGATTTTGTCTGTACTCCCTACGGAACAAAAAGCAGTGGTATCATCCGCAAATAATACCAAATAATACCAGCTTTAAGTCTTTGGTAACTTTGGAGATATCATTGATGTACAAGTTGAACAGTTTTGGCCCCAGTATTGACCCCTGGGGAACTCTGCGTAATATTTATAATATAGATTTCCCACAACAAGCGCACCCAAACCCTTCGCTCTGCGCTCACCTTGTCGTATTTCTCCTTCAACTTGGCCGCCTTCTTCTCGTACGGCTGCTTGTCCTCCATGGACGAGCCGTTCCACATCTCTCCCAGCTTCTTAGCTGTGTCGCCGATGGACAGCCCCGGATTCTCGCCCTTGACCTTGGGGCGGAAGTCGGCGCAGAAGAGGAAGAACGCGGACCTGCGTGGCGGCACAGAAGAGACGCTGAGTGAGCGTTCTGGGATCAGAGTCAAACAGAGGTGCTGTTGAGTCTCAACTAGATTGATAACGGCAAAGGCGGGAACGAGCTGTGTGAAGGAAGCTTCCGTTTAGGATCAGTTCCAAGTGTTACTTTTCCAATATTCCCAACAGATGTTAAAAAAACATTAAAAAAATAAATCTATACTATAAAAATACACTCTTTTAACCTCTGCACCACTTTAAACACCAAAGGAGAGCATTTCAGTAGCAGGGCAGGAAACAGTAAATAGGCGTTAGCTGCATGCTTTCAATGAAGGTAAAATAGTGACATCTGGTGGACAAATTGAAAAATACATACTTAAGGCAAGCAGTCAAATAAAAAATTTAATTTAAAATCATTAGCCTCTGGCAAATTTGACCTGTATTTTCAAAAAGGCACACACAGAATTCTAAAAATCACATTATTATTATAAAAGCCACATTTTTTAAGTTTAAACTCACAAAAATGGAAATATCTGGTCCACAAGGAAAATATTTCATATGTGATTTTTTTTCTATTATTCTTTTATATTTTATGAATGGAAAATGTATGTAAGTATGTCAGAGCATATTGCAAATCACAGCTACGACAAATTTATTTTTACATACATATTTTAAAATTGCAAAAAAAAAGAATATTTATTGTCATTGTTATGATACAACAAAATTAAAGTGCATACCAAAACACGCAATAAAAGTGCAATCATGAATCCAATAGATGTTTGTAAAAACATATTTGTAATTATCTTTTAATTAATCTTAATTCTAAATGATATTTATTATATTCATTATTTTTTTTATTTTTTTTTTAAGTTTTAAACTTAAACTTAAGTTAAACTTAAACTAAAAAATGGAAATATCTGGTCCACAAGGAAAATATGTAATATGATTTTTTTATATTATTCTTTTATATTTTATGAATGGAAAATGCGTGTATGTATGTCAGAAGCGACGGCTCGTATTTCACTCTCTTGGGTTTGTTAGTGACTTCTTAGAATTGTAAAAATGTCTAAAAACAAAAAAAAAATACTGTGAAAAAAATAAAAACAACGACACAGGACCGTGTCCCCAAGGTCACTTAAAGCAAATGTGTCCCAAGTGTTACCCACGGCCATTTGCGGCCTGCAACTTTGTGGAAATATAATTTAAGCAAAAGGGCACATGTCAACCCCCGGGGTACCGTTTGTGGACTTGCTGTTAATGAAGTGTACTCACGGTGGTCTCTTAGGGGCATTGGGGTCCTTAAACCGCTTCATCTTCTGCCCCTTAGGCGGGATGTAATTCTTCATCTCCGCCTCATAACGCACCTTGTCCTGCTTGGCCATATCTTCAAATTTACCTTTCTCCTTCGGGGACATCGTCTGATAACATTTAAAAACGAAATATCAGTTTTGCAACAATATAAATGTTAACATAAAAGATGTAATATGGAATAGACGCCTCTACCTTCCATCGCTCTGAGCATTTCTTGGAGAACTCTGCAAAGTTGACGCTGGCCTCGGGGTGCTTCTTCTTGTGCTCCTCTCGGCATGTTTGCACAAAGTACGCGTAGGAGGACATCTTGCCCCGGGGCTTCTTTGGATCCTTGCCCATCTTTTTATGCTGAACACAAAAAGAATAAAAAGGATTGTGATTCAAATGCACGTCTACCTAGACCGGAGGGGCACAGGCAATATGTAAATGTGGGCCATCGTCTGGTCTTTGTCTATTGTTTAATGCGGATGGAGAGGGAGGAGTTGGTGGGGGCTGACTGATTATCCTTTGTACATAACGGACCACCATGATGCTGCAATATTAATCACAATTTACACATTTTTATAATTTAAAAGCAACGTTGCTACTTAATAGACATCATGCGTGTAGGTGCGTTTTAGAAGGACGTGAAAAAAAAATGTTGCCGGTATTATTAGTAGTTAATGAAGACATTAGCATTAGCTCCGCCTTACGCTTAAGCGCTGGCTTTGTGTCCTCCAGCTTTATTAGCATCGGTGCTAGCTGTTAGCACACAAGCTAACCAACCTGTGATTAAAATGGCCTCCGGCGTATTAGCATCGGTGATAGCAGACATGCTAACACTAAGCGGCGACTAAAATGGCCTCCGGCGTATTAGCATAGGTGCTAGCAGACATGCTAACACCAAGCGGCGATTAAAATGGAGAATAAACCGCTTTAATTCGCCGTGTTCACACTATAGAAGGTGGAAACGACAGCAGAGCCTGTAATAAGCGGTTTACTACGGTCACATCCTTGTTGGCGTCACTGCTAACATCAAAAAGCCATTACTGCCGGGCTAGGCTAGGCTAATATAGCATGCTATGTTAGCGCTCGCTCGCTCGCTAGCATGCTATATTAGCCTAGCGAGCGCTCCATAGTGACACAATGACGGACGTTACGCTGACCCACAGCGTGTGTTGACATTGTGAGGGAGGAGTCACTCCCTTTCCCCTCACTTGAGTCCACGCTCCCGTGGACCATATAAATGTCGCGGACATCCGCAAAGACAAGTGACAAACACGCACGCATGCAGATGTGCGACGCTCCTTGCTAGCATCCTTCCTATCCTGTCGCTGTCATTCAAAGTAAGCCCGTTCATTCACACACAACTTAACCTTGTATGTGCGGCACAACGCATTGCGGGTTCGCACACGTACGCTCACTTTTGCACACAAAACCCGCAACAAAACCCAAGTTGTCAAATGACGCTTACCGCTGGAGGACAGCTGCCGTGTCGCTACGTCTCAAGACAATGGGACAAAAAAAAAAGCACGGTGAGTGCGCAGGGGTGCTTGTGTGTGTTTATCCTGATTGTTAGGAGCCTGACTGGCGGACATTGGCTGCAGCCGAGCGCCGGTAGTGTCTAATTGGGCAAGCACACGCTTCCACTGATGGGACGGTTGGTTGTCTGCAGCTGGACAGTATGGCGCTAAACTTGAATGGCAAACAGCGGCAAGGCTATAGTCAACTTTTAGGGCTGCAAAACGCGTGCAAACCAAAAGAGAGTAGTAAGAGTATGATCGTAAACCGAGTAAATCACGTGGTATTATTGTGATACGATTGAAGAAATTGCGCCGGTAAAGCAAACTATAATTTATTTCAATTTCCCTCAGAAATGCCAAAAAAGGATACAGAAAAAGCAACAGAGGAGGGAAGAAATTAATTAAAAATGTGGGTAAGTACGTCACAGCACCCCTAGTGGCTATGGATGACATCACAGCAATTACACTTTAAAAATAGAAAAGAACAGAAGAATAGAATATTTATTGTCATTGTTACAACGAAATTAAAGTGCATACCAAAACACACAATAAAGTTCAATCATGAATCCAACATATTTAACATATATTACATATTTTCCTTGTGGACCAGATATTTCAATTTTTGTGAGTTTAAAACGTAAATTAAAAAACTTAAAAAATTAAATTATGAATATAATAAAAATAGAATTATTTAGAAATAAGGTTAATTAAAAGATAATTACCTTAAAAATTATGAATATAATAAAAATAGAATTATTTAGAAATAAGATTAATTAAAAGATAATTACCTTAATCTTAAAAATTATGAATATAATAAAAATAGAATTATTTAGAAATAAGATTAATTAAAAGATAATTACCTTAAAAGATAATTAATTAATTAATTAATCTTATTTCTAAATAATTCTATTTTTATTATATTCATAATTTTTTTAATTTTTTAGTTTTAAACTCACAAAAATGGCAATATTTGGTCCATAAGGAAAATATGTAATACATGATTGTTTTTCTATTATTCTTTTATATTTTAATGACAGGAAAATGTATGTAAGTATGTCAGAGCATATTGCAAATCACATCTATGACACAAATTTATTTTTACATATATATTTTAAAATCGCAAAAAAAAGAATAGAATATTTATTGTCATTGATATGTTACAATGAAATTAAAGTACATACCAGTGCATACCAAAAAACACAATAAAGTTTAATTATGATTCAATAGATGTTTGTAAAAACATATTTGTAATTATCTTGTAATTAATCTTATTTCTAAATAATTATATTTTTATTATATTATTTTTTTTATTTAAAAAAAGTTTTAAACTCACAAAAATGGAAATATCTGGTCCAGAAGAAAAATAAGTAATATATGATTTTTTTCTATTATTCTTTTATATTTTATGAATGGAAAATGTATGTAAGTATCTCAGAGCTTATTGCAAATCACAGCTACGACACAAATTTATTTTTACATACATATTTTAAAATTGCAAAAAACCTAATTATTTAAAATCATGTTTTAATTTTTTTATATTTTTGTTTTTTCCCCTAAAGTATTAAAATCTTAAAATGTTCACGAAAGTAATAACCTTAAAACATTTCATACAATAGGCTCCAGCATACGCTCACAATCCTAATGAAAATAAGTGTCACAGAAAATGGATGGATGGAACATTTCATACTCTCCTATCAGTAGCTTGTGAGCAGCCTTGATGTGGAAGCGACTTGCGTCTTGCAAGTGACGGCTTGTATTTCACTCTCTTAGGTTTCTTAGTGACCACCTGCTCCTCTCAGGTGTAACATGACGAGCGTCCACATGTGACGTCTGCTGTGGTTGACACGACAACGAAGGACATTTGCTAACACAACTCAACTGTTATTCTTCTTACATTCGTTTTTTACATTTTTTTGTAACCACTAGGATGCCCTTGAGGGGAACGACTCGCTCTTCATCCGCATCAGGAAGATTGCAAAGCCAAAAAGTTCCCAGGTAATCTTCTTTTCTACTGTCCTCGATTATTTAGTTCATTTGCATCTCCTGTCATTGCTCTGTATTATTTATAATCTCTCAGGACGCGATGTTGCGCAGCAAATTGGAGTCCAGATTAGATGTTTACTGTTGTCATGACGACACCGTGGCTACCTGTGGCAACTAGTATTGCAGCTACTGCCATCTTGTAGCGCGAATGAAAACCACATCCGGAGGTTGCCCACAGCCACAGCTGCTACTGGCTGTTAATGACAGACCCTGGTGGTTATTTTATGGACTATGCACCCGGCAACTACTGCGGTTAATTGAATAGAGGTGTTAATTATTATTATAATAATACCCTTTTTTGTTCATTTGTGGATGTATTAATTTATTATTTTAAACAAATCTTTAAATTTTATTTTTGTGATTTTTTTTCTCGTAATATTTTATGTAATATTATGACTTCACCCCAAAATATTTTGACTTTATTTTTATAATATATCCCCCAACCTAACACCCTTATTGTACATTTATTATTTTTGTTTTCCAATTTTTGAAAAAAAAAAATTTCCCCCAAAAATTTTGATTTTTTTTTTCCCCTCATAATATAACGACTTTCCTTGTAAGACTACCTTTTTTATTTGTTATTGTGATAATTTTTTTCCCAAACAAAGTTTTCCAATTAAAAAAAAAATGAAAAAAAAATTAATTTTTTTTCCACATTTTTTTTAATAATAATATATAACGACTTTCCTTGTAAGACTACCTTTATTCATTTGTTATTGTGATAACTTTTTTCTCTTCATATTTTGACCTTATTCTTGTAAAATTACT
Source organism: Doryrhamphus excisus (assembly GCF_030265055.1). Lineage (NCBI taxonomy): Eukaryota > Metazoa > Chordata > Actinopteri > Syngnathiformes > Syngnathidae > Doryrhamphus > Doryrhamphus excisus. The sequence continues at coordinate 21,105,438 of NC_080473.1, forward strand.
GCTCGTCTATATTTTCTGCAGTTTTTTGTTTTCCTATTTAATTGTATCAGAATAAAAAAAACTGCTGTCCAAATGGCCCCTGGGCCGCAGTTTGGACACCCCAGCATTAGCCCATCTATGTTCGTCACTCCTCCACATTTTGTGTCTTTGCACATTGCTTGCTACTTTGCGTTATGTTGACAATCACTGAATATTGATTAATCTATTGATTAATAGACAATCACTGAATATTGATTAATCTATTGATTAATAGACAATCACTGAATATTGATTAATCTACTGGTTAATAGACAATCTCTGTTACTGTGCAGGACAATCTCTTCGTGTCACAGTAACCCACACAACCTTTACATTCTCCCAGCATTCCCTCCGAATTCGGGCGCTTGGGGTGCTCATGCTACCCGGGTGACGACGATAAGGAGGAGCGGCTGGGGCAGAACCGGCGAAGACGCTCGCTCTCCGGGGTGCAACACCGAGCCATCGATCCCGCTCTCAGCTTCAAGGTTCAGACTCGATAGAAGCCAGTGTGACCCTTTTAAATGTCAACTAAACTGACCTTCTCTTGACAAGGCCTCCATTATGTAACGCTATTGATTGACAGTGCCTGTTTTAGCCTCAAGGTGTCACTAACGTCACAGTCTTCTACCTGAGCAGTAGGGCGAACATGAAGCCAGAGTGATTCAATAAATCTCCCTGGTGATCTGTTTTACTTTCAGTTTTACTTTCAGAACAATACATCCCCAGGATGAGGATCATTATGTTTTGCACCAAAGATTTAACCTTCCTCTTGTGTTAGCTTTCTGGTATCATGTCTTATGTTAACAGGTCGGTTTTGACCCGTGTATTAAATCAGCTATAAAATACACTAAAAACAATAAGTTACCATCAAATTTGCTTCTCATGTCTTGGTTACCTTCCTAGGCTTCCTCATCCATGAAAATGTTGCTTTTAATACTTTTGGTGTGGGCATGTAGGCCTTTTTTTGTCCTTTTTTTTTTTACCCCTCCATTTCTATTTCCAAAATCGTACTTCGGTATGAGGTGCATTATTTAAAAAAAAAACAAAAAACCTTAAACTGTATTATGGAAAGCAGGAAGTGAACAAATGTAACAGTTAGTGATTGTAAAAGTACCAGATGGAGGGGTAGGATTTAATAAGCTTTGCTTCTTCCTACTCCTTTTGGACAAAAAAAACCCCAAAAAACTTAAAGCTATATTAGGAAAGCAGGAAGTGAACAAATGTAACAGTTAGTGATTGTAAAAGTACCAGATGGAGGGGTAGGATTTAATAAGCTTTGCTTCTTCCTACTCCTTTTGGACAAAAAAAACAAAAAAAACTTAAAGCTATATTAGGAAAGCAGGAAGTGAACAAATATAACAGTTACTGATTGTAAAAGTACCAGATGGAGGGGTAGGATTTAATAAGCTTTGCTTCTTCCTACTCCTTTTGGACAAAAAAACCCCAAAAAACTTAAAGCTATATTAGGAAAGCAGGAAGTGAACAAATGTAACAGTTACTGATTGTAAAAGTATGGTCATATCACCTTGTACTTAAAAATAAAATTACACTTTTTTTTTTAAAAAAAAACAACTTAAAACTATATTAGGAAAGCAGGAAGTGAACAAATGTAACAGTTACTGATTGTAAAAGTACCAGATGGAGGGGTAGGATTTAATAAGCTTTGCTTCTTCCTACTCCTTTTGGACACGTGGAACTGGGAACTGATTATGGGATGCATTCAATTGGAATCTGATGATTTTTCAAATTAAAAACATTTAAAAAAAATGTAAAAATAGACTTAAACTATATTAGGAAAGCAGGAAGTGAACAAACAAACAGTGTTTGAGACCCCTGAAATAGAGTTTCCTGTCAAAGTCAAAAAGCCTTGTTGCATTAAACAAATGTTATGTGATTCTTTTTATGCATTAAAATGTAAAACGGGTCGGTGCCGACCCAAACACAAGAGGAGGGTTAAACATCACAAGATTTAAACATGGCGATACTGCAAATATTGGATATCAAGTGAATACAGGGCATTAATGCTAGTACTGTACTGATTTTAGGCAAAATACATATTTTTATTCAAGAGCAAATATAAACACAAGTTGCATTAAAACTACATTAAAACTAAAGGTGTTTTAATTTGTGTTTTTAAGCACTCAGACATTGCAGTCAACTGCGTGGTGAGTAGATGGAGTGGAGTGGAAATGTAATTTTCCAAATGTAATTTAGATATTAGTTCTACCGTGCCGCTCAAGCATGTAACTAGAAATGATTCCACATGCATGATGGATAATGTCCAATGTTATCTCCTAATGACTTTTTTTTTTTAATCCCTCCCCACGGCAAGATTGATGAAAGCATATCGCTTGATTGCCTCCAGAAGATGAAACTGGCATTTGAGGTATGCATCTTGTAAATACGCTGCAGTTTATTTGTTTTATAAAAAGTACATTTGATTTTTTTTTTTACTTTTTAAAAGGAATTCGAAAAAGACGGATTGAAGTCCATTGATGTGAAGAGTTTTGTCCACATCGTAAAGAAATGTTTGCCAACCATGGTAAGACTCTGGTATTGTAATTTCCCCTTCAGTATCTGTACCCAATCGCGGTCATCCAAGACAAGGTCAAGGTAGAATGGAGCGTGAGGTTGACAGATGGATCTGCAGTAATCCGGACCGTCGAGCTTGATGGCAAAGTTCTCAATTTAAAAGGAATTCGAAAAAGACGGATTGAAGTCCATTGATGTGACGAGTTGTGTCCACATCGTAAGGAAATGTTTACCAACCATGGTAAGACTCTGGTATTGTAATTTCCCCTTCGGTATCTGTACCCAATCGCGGTCATCCAAGACTAGGTTGAGGTTGAATGGCTGGCGGGTATATCTGCAGTAATCCGGACCGTCGTAATGAAGATAGAGCTGAGCTTGATGGCAAAGTTCTCAATTTAAAAGGAATTCGAAAAAGACGGCTTGAAGTCCATTGATGTGACGAGTTTTGTCCAAATGTTTGCCAACCATGGTAAGACTCTCGGTATTGTAATTTCCCCTTCAGTATCTGTACCCAATCGCAGTCATCCAAGACTAGGTCGAGGTTGAATGGCTGGCGGGTACATCTGCAATAATCCGGACCGTCATTATGAAGATATAGCTGAGCTTGATCGCAAAGTTCTCAATTTAAAAGGAATTCGAAAAAGACGGCTTGAAGTCCATTGATGTGACGAGTTTTGTCCACATCGTAAGGAAATGTTTACCAGCCATGGTAAGACTCTCGGTATTGTAATTTCCCCTTCAGTATCTGTACCCAATCGCGGTCATCCAAGACTAGGTCGAGGTTGAATGGCTGGCGGGTACATCTGCAATAATCCGGACCGTCGTTATGAAGATACAGCTGAGCTTGATCGCAAAGTTCTCAATTTAAAAGGAATTCGAAAAAGACGGCTTGAAGTCCATTGATGTGACGAGTTTTGTCCATATCGTAAAGAAATGTTTGCCAACCATGGTAAGACTCTCGGTATTGTAATTTCCCCTTCAGTATCTGTACCCAATCGCGCTCATCCAAGACTAGGTCGAGGTTGAATGGCTGGCGGGTATATCTGCAGTAATCCGGACCGTCGTTATGAAGATACAGCTGAGCTTGATGGCAAAATTCTCAATTTAAAAGGAATTCGAAAAAGACGGCTTGAAGTCCATTGATGTGACGAGTTTTGTCCAAATGTTTGCCAACCATGGTAAGACTCTCGTATTGTAATTTCCCCTTCGGTATCTGTACCCAATCGCGGTCATCCAAGACTAGGTCGAGGTTGAATGGCTGGCGGGTATATTTGCAGTAATCCGGACCGTCGTTATGAAGATAGAGCTGAGCTTGATGGCAAAGTTCTCAATTTAAAAGGAATTCGAAAAAGACGGCTTGAAGTCCATTGATGTGACGAGTTTTGTCCAAATGTTTGCCAACCGTGGTAAGACTCTCGGTATTGTAATTTCCCCTTCAGTATCTGTACCCAATCGCGGTCATCCAAGACAAGGTCGAGGTAGAATGGAGCGTGAGGTTGACAGCTGGATCTGCAGTAATCCGGACCGTCATTATGAAGAAACAAATTCGAAAAAGACGGCTTGAAGTCCATTGATGTGACGAGTTTTGTCCATATCGTAAAGAAATGTTTGCCAACCATGGTAAGACTCTCGTATTGTAATTTCCCCTTCGGTATCTGTACCCAATCGCGGTCATCCAAGACTAGGTCGAGGTTGAATGGCTGGCGGGTATATCTGCAGTAATCCGGACCGTCGTTATGAAGATACAGCTGAGCTTGATCGCAAAGTTCTCAATTTAAAAGGAATTCGAAAAAGACGGCTTGAAGTCCATTGATGTGAAGAGTTTTGTCCACATCGTAAAGAAATGTTTGCCAACCATGGTAAGACTCTCGGTATTGTAATTTCCCCTTCAGTATCTGTACCCAATCGCGGTCATCCAAGACTAGGTCGAGGTTGAATGGCTGGCGGGTACATCTGCAGTAATCCGGACCGTCGTTATGAAGATAGAGCTGAGCTTGATGGCAAAGTTCTCAATTTAAAAGGAATTCGAAAAAGACGGCTTGAAGTCCATTGATGTGACGAGTTTTGTCCACATCGTAAAGAAATGTTTGCCAACCATGGTAAGACTCTCGGTATTGTAATTTCCCCTTCAGTATCAGTACCCATTCGCGGTCATCCAAGACTAGGTCGAGGTTGAATGGCTGGCGGGTATATCTGCAGTAATCCGGACCGTCGTTATGAAGATACAGCTGAGCTTGATCGCAAAATTCTCAATTTAAAACAAATTCGAAAAAGACGGCTTGAAGTCCATTGATGTGACGAGTTTTGTCCACATCGTAAGGAAATGTTTACCAACCATATTAAGACTCTCAGTATTGTAATTTCCCCTTCAGTATCTGTACCCAATCGCGGTCATCAAAGACAAAGTCGAGGTAGAATGGAGCGTGAAGTTGACAGGTGGATCTGCAGTAATCCGGATCGTCGTAATGTACCGATCTACAGTACGTATGTGTGCACACTCACCAATGGTCATGAGTGTGGGGTCGTGACCAAAATTGCCGATCCAATCGGTCAAAATGAGTTTCCTCCGACTCACCCTACGAGCTCGGGCGGGATGGTGTTTGGGAGGAGGCCCCGGTCATGACCTAGGACGCATTGAAGAGACTATGTCTCACAACTGGAGATCGGGAAGTCTCGGATTCCCAATGGAAATTACTGCCCCTAAGACCTGGACCTAAATAAGCTGGGGAAAATGCAATGGAATCGATTCCATACCTCTTTCAAACCAGCGGTACTCCCTATCCGGAATATCGTTTTTTTATTTTTTTAGATGCAAATGAACTGCTGGTCCAGGCCCAAATAAACACGGTGCTACGTCGTACCACACGTTTCTGTAAGAGTTGTTTGGTCTCTCCAACGTAGGGGCCATTACACTCCTTGCTACACTGTATAAATAACATTGCTGAGTTTGCGCTTTGTAATGCATATGATAAGGAATCAAATTAGTTCCTTCTTATCAGAACATGGTATCCTAAACATTTCCCAGTCGGGTCTTATACCTGGAAATAGTACTGTGTCAGCAACCACAAAGACTGTGAATGACATTGCTCATGTTTTGGATAACAAACTTGATTGTGTTGCCCTTTTATTGATGTTTGAGGGTTTCACCTTCAACAGATTTGTTCATTTTCTTTCTTTTGTTCCTTGAATTTCACAGGACCAAGTGTTGATTGGAGGGTTATTTAGGAAGATTGATTTCTCAGGGAAAGGAACCATCTCATGGGTAAGCAATATCTAGTAATGTAATGTTTTGGAACACCAGAAATGAACCAAAAACTTCTTACTCCACTGTAGTACTGTAGTCAATTACCTGATTCCTGATGCTAAGCGGAGGTATCAAAGTAAAATATACTGAGGGACTTTAAAAACACATCATTGCCCCACAGTAAATAATCGTCTCCCTGCATGGACCACTCCTTAAAATCACTGGAGCTTGGTGGTATGTCTCAAAAGGGAGTAACTATTGAGTATTACTATCCAGCAATGTACCATTAGGATGGCCTGTAAAAGACCAACACAAATGGTGTCATTCGTTCAATGTTTCTCGATGCCACGACTAAGTACAGATACCAGAGACCAGGCGATGGACATGCTGATGGCAGGGATGCGGTAGCCAGACGGATGGGAGTTCTCGATGCCACGACTAAGTACAGATTCCAGAGACCAGGCGATGGACATGCTGAGGGCAGGAATGCACCGGGATGCGGTAGCCAGACGGATGGGAGTTCTCGATGCCACGACTAAGTACAGATTCCAGAGACCAGGCGATGGACAGACGGATGGGAGTTCTCGATGCCACGACTAAGCACAGATTCCAGAGACCAGGCGATGGACAGACGGATGGGAGTTCTCGATCCCACGACTAAGTACAGATTCCAGAGACCAGGCGATGGACATGCTGATGGCAGGGATGCGGTAGCCAGACGGATGGGAGTTCTCGATGCCACGACTAAGGACAGATTCCAGAGACCAGGCGATGGACATGCCGATGGCAGGAATGCATCGGGATGCGGTAGCCAGACGGATAGGAGTCTTCCAGAACAATTAGCCGCCTCCACACACGTTTTCACGACCGACTGCGACCAGATCGATTGTGATCGATTCTGAACCGCTTCACAGACTTCACAGTTGCACAGAACCAGGGACTTGGACGACCGTAGGTTTGGTTCGCTGAAGACTCCCGTAGCATGGTGTACGACCATACCATACCATACTCAGGGGCAGTTGAGTGTGTTGCACTCAAAACACGTAAACTACAAATCAAACCCCATGGTCTTAAGGAACGGACACAACAAAAATTCCGTTTTTAAAGTCCCTCAGTGTATTACTGAGGTGGTACTTTGTGAAAAAAACAAAGAACCACGAGTTTAAATGATTTCCGGTTCTTATTTTTTTACTTCTGCGGTCACCAATGACCGCCGAATGACCGGAACGTCACCAATGACTGGGTGTTTGGACAATGTCCTTCACAGAGCAACTTCAGTGCACACATGCTGCAGGAGTACAAGGAAAAAGAGGAGCGATCAAGACGGAGCACACGCGTCGCTTTCGGACTTCCGGCCACCGTTAGAACGAGACGCCACGCTGCCAGCCCTGTGGTCAAAATCCACAACATCCCCGACGGCGTTGTTATGACATTGCAAGAAGATGGATCCGTTTCCTGCTGGAGTCCTCAACTTCACCCTTTGAGAACCAAACACATGTTTGTACGTTTTAACTTCACGATAAAAAATGTAAAAAGTATTGAATTTTTATTGTTTGTCAGAGTGATGCAACCAGGAAGTGGGCGAGTGACTTCACGCTCATGACTGACTTTAACAAGCTGATCATTGCCACAGGGTAACATGCTGTGAAATGGAGTAATTCATTAGACAGTAAAATGAGCGGCTGAGCACTACGTTTTAAATTCCTGTCGTTCTTCATTTTGATGGCCTTTTTTTTTTTTTTTTGTTACATCGCAGCGACAGAGAGCTACAACTTTACGAGTTGTCCACGCTGGAACCTTACTGCCAAATCAATGCCCTGGACACAGTCCCACTGAGTCTGGACTACAGGTATAAAACACAACACAAATATGACATCAAAAATCTGAGGGGGTTTTTTGTGTTTACTTACAGCTACTTAGGTCCTGACCAATGCTGCGTTATTTACGGAGACATCAACGTGAGTCTCAATGGAACCTAATCATTTGTCTGTTAATTAACAGTTAGAATTTATTTTTTATTTATTATTATTTATTATTATTTATTATTATTTATTATTATTTATTATTATTTATTATTATTTATTATTATTTATTATTATTTATTTATTTATTTATTTATTTATTTATTTATTTATTTATTTATTTATTTATTTGTATGTTTGTTATGTCTGTTTTCAGGGATGTGTCAATATCATTTCAATATCCGCTGTTGAAGATACCCTCAGGTAATAAACGGCAATTAACGTCTAAACCACATTTTTTAACCTGAAAAAAACTTTTTGACTCGCATTGATATGACAAAATTTACGGGGGGGGCGACTATATATTTTACACGTAACAGTCCACCTGGTATTATTGTATCTGTAAAATTGTCATGCAATCTGCTATTATTATTTATTATTTTATATTTATATTTAAATATTTTAAAAATAATAAAATATTAGAATAATTACAATAAAATTAAAATAATAATTATTATATTATTATTATGTAAAATATGCAAATATAACAATAATATTATATATAATTAATATAATAATTAGAATTAATATAATAATTATAATAATCATAATAGTTCTAATAATAATTATAATAATCTAATAATAATAATAATAATAATAATTATTATTATTATTATTATAATTATTATTATTATTATGTGCTTGTGTCCCTTTTTTCAGGAGCACTTTGTAAACAACAGACCATGTCAAACAACGAAATTGATACAACCATCAAAAGGTTGGCTCAGCCCATGATGCCAGGTTGTATGTTGAGTTTAACAACGTATGTTGAAATACTTTGGAAAGATTGGGCGGGCCGTATTCAAACACTTGGCGGGCCGGATGTGGCCCCCGGGCCGTAGTTTGCCCACCCCTGGTCTATACTGTATAAAAACCACCAACACAGAATAAGGGGATTGAACCCAGCAATTGGCTACCAAAGTACGTAACAGCTGTTACACATTTTATGCTGCCCGTACTATTTTCCAGCCTTTTTTCTGTATGAAAGGCACCACCGTCTGAGGTATTAGATGGTGCCTCCTTTGAGGTTGCCTGTAAAAGACAACATTTCCCACCTTTTTTCCTGCCAGTGTCGCTTTTCTGTATAAAAGGCACCAACATGGAAGAGCAATTTTGCCTACGAGTTAGTGTTAGCCATCTAAGCCTGCCTGTAAGTGACTTATAACATTTTTCTGTTTTGCTGTTCTGTATAAAAGGCACCAACACAAACCAGGGGGACCAAGTCCAACTGGCATTTTTGCGGTTTTTGACCTTTTATATAGCCTGTAAGATTCTACATTTTAACGTTTTTCTGTTCTGCTGTTCTGTATAAAAGGCACCAACATGGTGGACAGCCTAGATGTGGCAGTTTTCCACCATTTGAGGTATTAGATGGTGCCTCCTTTGAGGGTGCGTGTAAAAGACAACATTTCCCACCTTTTTTCCTGCCAGTGTCGCTTTTCTGTATAAAAGGCACCAACATGGAAGAGCATAACAATTTTGCCTACGAGTAAGTGTTAGCCATGTAAGCTGCCTGTAAGTGACTTATAACATTTTTCAGTTTTGCTGTTCTGTATAAAAGGCACCAACACAAACCAGGCATTTTTGCACTTTCTTAGGTAGTACCATTATGACCTTTTATATAGCCTGTAAGATTCTACATACAAGTAAGTGTTAGCCATGTATGCCATGTAAGGTGCCTGTAAGTGACTTGTAACATTTTTCCTTTTGCTGTTTTGCTGTTCTGTATAAAAGGCACCAACACAAACCAGGGGCACCAAGTCCACCTGGCATTTTTGCGCTTTCTTAGGTAGTACCATTATGACCTTTTTATATAGCCTGTAAGATTCTACATTTTCCCACCCTTTTTCCTGTGTCACTATTCTGTATAAAAGGCACCAACATGGAAGAGCATAACAATTTTGCCCACGAGTAAGTGTTAGTCATCCAAGCCTTCCTGTAAGTGACTTATAACATTTTTCTGTTTTGCTGTTCTGTATAAAAGGCACCAACACAAACCAGGGGGACCAAGTCCAACTGGCATTTTTGCGGTTTTTGACCTTTTATATAGCCTGTAAGATTCTACATTTTCCCACCCTTTTTCCTGTGTCTCTATTCTGTGTGAAATGCACCAACACAGAATAGGGGAGTAGCCACAGTATCCCATTGCTATTCCGTATAAATGTCACCATGATGAAAGAGAGGTGACCACTTTTACAGTGTCGGTAAAGGCTGCCATTTTTCAGCCTTTTTTATTCTGTGTAAAAGGCACATCATGGAATACACTACATTTGTTCCTGTAGGTTATGGAATAAATCTCCAAAGACCGGAAGGATGCCCAATATCGGTATTGACACCGCAACGCTTTCGCCAGATGTAAAGTTTGTGCGATGGAAGGTTCATCAGGATTGGGTGACGCAGGTGAGCATGTTTATGTTTTTTTTTTTTTTTTTTTACGTCATTAAATAACAACATGATTTCTTTTAACCACGTTCAGGTCAAATACGTTCCAAGTTTGAAATCTGTCATCTCGTCATCAAGCGAAGACGCTTCATCCCTTGTGATAGGTACTAAAAATATACTTTCTAATAATAGCCGTTGACATTTCGTGAAGAACTTTTTGCTTCCGAAGGCTGCTTGCTGCCTCAAACTGATGTCCAGCAGGAACTGAGCAAAATCCGAGAAGCCTGCTACGAGGGAAAAAACACAAAGGACCAACTGAGCCGGACGCCACAGCTCCGAGCGTCATGTGACCACACGGTGTTTGCCATTCACAAAGGGGTGGAGACTTTTGACCTTTGCGAGAAGAACAGCTTGCTGGTTACTGGAGGAATGGACCGACTCGTACGCATGTGGAACCCTCATTCTTCTAGGTGGGGTTATTATTGCATCATAATCGATTCTAAAACAGTATAACTCTTGGTTATTCCATCAAATTAATAACATGTTTAACAAAGCACACCAGACCCAACTCAAAAATCAGTACATTCTTCCTTTGCCCCTTTCTCACAGCTACATAAAGTTCTTTGGAAGTCAACCAAGTCTTTTTTTGTGTATTACTGACAACAAACAAAAAAACTGGGATAAAAAAAATGCAAGGTAATACATTTAAAAGCTTTGTTTTTTTTCTTTCAGAAAGCCGACTGGAATTCTGAAAGGTCACGTTGCTCCCATCGCCTACCTTTGCATCTCAGGGGAAGACGCTCGAATCTTCTCGGTTTCTGTAGACAACACAGCCAAAGTGGGTGCACAATTGCTTTTTATTTCTCATATAGGCCAGTGGTGTCCAAAATGTGGCCCGATTGCCATTTGCGACACACAGATTGTGTTTTATTGGCCCGTGGTAAATTGTAGATTTTCAAATTGAACCAAATCACTCAGCAAAAATGTGAAAAAATAGACAAAAAGTGCAAAATATAAAAAAAGCTGAGATGTTGATACTAATTACGAATAATAAAACAAAGCCTTGTCTTGTACACATATATTTTTTTAGCCGTTTTACAAAATAAAAATACGTAAATAAGACATAATATATAGTCACATTAGCTATTTTTTGTTTTGGATTTTACTTGTTGTTCTGTATAGTACTTCCTGTGGTATCTATTGTCTCATCAGTGTAACATTACTGACACCCAGTGACCAGTGTAGAGTACTACATAACATCTTTCAATGTATCTACACAATATTTGTTTTTCTGTGCATGTAGTTATTTTTATGCGTGAAAATTAAGCAAATAAATTAGCTTAAATGTGTGTATTTTTAGACAAATATGCAATATATTAAAAAAAAAAAAACCTGATACAAACGTGATAGAATGAAGCCGCAAAATCGAAACACGTCAACAAAAGCTTAAAGCTGACAAATGAACATTTGAATCTCTAATTTCCTTCACTCTTGTTTCAGATCTGGGCGATCCAGGAGCAGTATTGTCTGTTTACAGCAGAATGCAAAGAAAATGGCGTCCGCGGTGACATAACGGCTTGCCTTGTCCGCTGCGAGGTCACTCTACATTGCGACTGACTCTTTGGCTGTGCTCGCTCTGGAGACCAGGTGTGTTGCACTTTAATCTATTTTTATTTTTATTTTTATTTTTATTTTTATTTTTATTTTTATTTTTATTTTTATTTTTATTTTTATTTTTATTTTTATTTTTATTTTTATTTTTATTTTTATTTTTATTTTTATTTTTATTTTTATTTTTATTTTTATTTTTATTTTTATTTTTATTTTTATTGCATCAGATTCCAATTGAGCGCATCCCATAATCAGTTCCCAGTTCCACATGTCCAAAAGGAGTAGGAAGAAGCAAAGCTTATTAAATCCTACCCCTCCATCTGGTACTTTTACAATCACTAACTGTTACATTTGTTCACTTCCTGCTTTCCTAATAGAGTTTAAGTTTTTTTTAATTTTAATTTTAATTTTAATTTTAATTTTAATTTTAATTTTAATTTTAATTTTAATTTTAATTTTAATTTTAATTTTAATTTTAATTTTAATTTTAATTTTAATTTTAATTTTAATTTTAATTTTAATTTTAATTTTTTTTAGTCACGTACCGAAGTACGAGGTGATATGACCATATAATGACATAATGGGTACCATATTAACTGTGAAATGTAAAAATTAGTACTTTTACAATCAGTAACTATTACATTTGTTCACTTCCTGCATTCCTAATATAGTTAGTAAGTTTTTTATTTATTAATTTTTTTATCAATTTTTTAAAAGTTTAATTAATATAATTTAATATAAGCTGGCGCAACTTTTAATTTTAATTTTAATTTTAATTTTAATTTTAATTTTAATTTTAATTTTAATTTTAATTTTAATTTTAATTTTAATTTTAATTTTAATTTTAATTTTAATTTTAATTTTAATTTTAATTTTAATTTTAATTTTAATTTTAATTTTAATTTTAATTTTAATTTTAATTTTAATTTTAATTTTAGAATGTGTGCATGATGCTGTGTCGCTGTGTGACAATATCCTTATACTCGGTTCTGTGTGAAAGGCAAAGGTGTGTAAATGTCGGCTGGACTGTCACAGCTCTTGCGCGTCTATTTTCCTGGACCAGGGCCCTAATAGCACCTCAGAAACTGTAAAAGTTGGTTATACAGGATGGACATCGTCTGTGTGTAAGGTCAGAGGTTAGATCACGGAAACAACAACAAGAATCAGTCTTAAAGCGCCAGAGCTCAGCGAGAGGATTCACACACGACTTGATAAACCCATAAACCCACCAAAGGGCCCTGCAGTGATAACGCCGACATGTCCGAAACACCAAAGCTACGCCGCACACCGCCTGCCTACACGATTCTCCTTGAATGTCAAGTAAACAACTCCTACACTGCGGCGAGACTCCCTGAAACGGCGTGGCTCATTTGGAATGACACTCCAACCTTTCCACAATTCTTACAATGCTTACGACAAAAACAGTCAAAGCTGCAGTTAGTAGCCTCCATTTTGTTGTCTCTAGGCACCTTTGGCCAATCACATGTCTGGAATGTCCACATCACGTCTTCCCGGAAGCATCCCGCTGTTCCTTACGAGGTCTTGACTCATCCTCTCAGCATGCCAGACTGGGAACTTGTCAATGGAGCAACATCTGATTCCGTCAATTATATTGCACAAGGAATCAAACTCAGGGGGGAATTAATGGGAATTAATGGGAATTAACTGATATTGTTAATTTTTTTTAAATCAAAAATACATACAATATATTCCAAACTCGCTTCCTCAGCTGAACCCCGCAAACGTAATAAACCACAAACAAATCTGCAGCTTTGAATGTAATAATCCCGCAAATGTAATACATTTCCCACAAATATGTAAAAATGGAGTAACTTTTAACTGCACTTTTTAAAACTGCATTTTCATCTTTTTAAGCTTAAAACTGCCAACTGAAGAGTAAAAAAAAACAAAAATATATTTAACTTCAATTTTTAAAACTGCATTGTCATCTTTTTAAGCTTAAAAATGGTAACTGAAGAGTTAAAAAAAAACCTAAAATATATTTAACCGCAGTTTTATAAAACTGCATTTTCTTCTTTTTAAGCTTAAAACTGCTAACCAAAGAGTAAAAAAAACTAAAATATATTTAACTGCACTTTTTAAAACTGCATTTTCATCTTTTTAAGCTTAAAATGGCTAACCGAAGAGTAAAAAAAAACTAAAATATATTTAACTGCACTTTTAAAAACTGCATTGTCATCTTTTTAAGCTTAAAAATGGTAACTGAAGAGTTAAAAAAACCCTAAAATATATTTAACCGCAGTTTTATAAAACTGCATTTTCTTCTTTTTAAGCTTAAAACTGCTAACCAAAGAGTAAAAAAAAAAAACCTAAAATATATTTAACTGCACTTTTTAAAACTGCATTGTCATCTTTTTAAGCTTAAAATTGCTAACTGAAGAGTAACAAAAAAACAGAAATATATTTAACTGCACGTTTTAAAACTGCATTTTCATCTTTTTAAGCTTAAAACTGCTAACTGAAGAGTAACAAAAAACAAAAATATATTTAACTGCACTTTTTAAAACTGCATTGTCATCTTTTTAAGCTTAAAACTGCTAACCGAAGAGTAAAAAAAACTAAAATATATTTAACTGCACTTTTTAAAACTGCATTGTCATCTTTTTAAGCTTAAAACTGCTAACTGAAGAGTAAAAAAAACCTAAAACATATATAACTGCACTTTTTAAAACTGCATTTTCATCTTTTTAAGCTTAAAAATGGTAACTGAAGAGTTAAGAAAAACCTAAAATATATATGTGTAACAACCCACATGGAAAGTCGAAGAAATATTCCATCCCCAAATTAATATGAAATATTTTCATGCATGCTGGCCATGTGGATACACACGAACACACACACACACACACAACTCTGCAAACAAAAATAAACAGTGGCAGAAATATTGGAATAACGTGATGTTGCATCATGGGAAATGCATGGCAAATTGCATTTTGCACAGTCCACTGTGTACAACGTCAGTGAGGCGTTTCATCATCATTAAAATGCAGCGCTTTATCATCCTTTTGCACACGTTCACCTTCACAGGAGCGTGCAGCCATAAATATATATATTATATATACACGGTATATAGATATGATTATTACAGTTGGGTACATTTGACTTGTATTTTTCAGACCATGGTAACCACCTGGACTGATGTGGGCTGCAAACTATAAAGTGATGCTTTCATTTCAGTCAACACACTCAATGGGGGACGTCTGAAACCTGTACATACGTATATCTCACAAATATACTATTTCATATCATATTTCATCACATCCCAAATATCTCAGAACAGCCCAAAAATAAACGGCACCAAATTTGTACTGACAGGTGTCACTCTCCTTCCTGAAACGTAAACAATGTATGTTTTTATTTATTTTTCTCCTGCTTGTGTAACTCTTTTACCCCCCCAAAAAAGTTACACATATGCATATGCACACGTGGTAATAAAAATAATACTGTATAACTATTATGTTTGGATCATTTTATTCCGGTGCTAAGTATATAAAATATATTTAACTGCACTTTTTAAAACTGCATTTTTATCTTTTTAAGCTTAAAACTGCTAACTGCAGAGTAAAAAAAAACCTAAAAAATATTTAACTGCATTTTTTTAAACTGCATCTTCATCTATTTAAGCTTAAAAATGCTAACTGAAGAGTTAAAAAAACTAAAATATATTTAACTGCACTTTTTAAAACTGCATTTTCATCTTTTTAAGCTGAAAACTGCTAACTGAAGAGTAAAAAAAAACGAAAATATATATTTAACTGCACTTTTAAAAACTGCTAACTGAAGAGCAAATACATATATATATATTTAACTGCACTTTTTAAAACTGCATTTTTATCCTTTTAAGCTTAAAACTGCTAACCGAAGAGTAAAAAAAAAACGAAAATATATTTAACTGCACTTTTTAAAACTGCATTTTCATCTTTTTTAGCTTAAAACTGCTAACTGAAGAGTAAAAAAAACTAAAATAAATTTAACTGCACTTTTTAAAACTGCATTTTCATCTTTTTAAGCTTAAAACTATCTGCTAACATAAATATCCTATGCAAAAATATATAGGAATTAAACTGTAATATATGTATTTACTCCAATTATTAATTTAACTCCAATTTTCAATCATATCAGATTATCATTAATTATAAATTTGATAATAAAATCATGAAAAATACATGATAGAATAGCGGTGAAGTTCCCTTGTCTGCCAGGCGATCCTCTCCTGGACAGCAGAGGGCGCCCCTGAGCTGCAGACGTCAAGTGACGAGGCCTCCCCCAACAAGGAGAAGAGAACAGAGAGGAGGAATCCCACTCCTCCTCGTTTTCCCGTGGAAGTGTCGGGGAGAGCAAAAACAGCCTCCGATGTTCTTTTCCGCCACATAGCCCGAACACGGCGAGGTGTGCGGGGCGCCGGCATTGGCGACAACTCGACTGTTCGACAATGCTTCGGAACCGCCGACACGTCGGACACGGAGCGGCGGTGACGGTTCTGCTCTTCTTTGGTAAGTGGCCACCTTACTTTTCCTACTATCTATGTGTTTGTTTGTTTACCAGTGTGTGTTCTGTGGTTAAGAAGACGTGACAATTCCATTTGGTGCCCATGTTTTGTCCAGAGTTCCACAACTAAGCTGTCATTGTCGCTTCCAGCTTCCTGAGAAGTTGCAGGAGACCAAAATAAGCGTACCCAGTAGCCGTAAAACTCACACATTTATCTCCAACCACACAAAAATGTCAGCTTCTCAAAACCTGCTGCTAAAATATCATATATGAATCAATTACACTTCTTTAAAGCTACTGAAACATGCATATCAAACATTAATGTGCAACATTATTTTCATGTCAGATTTCCAAACATAACTCGCATGCAAGATACTCAAGCCAAAAGCTTAAAAAACTGTCAGGTTCTCAAAAGCAGCTGTAGAACTATCATATATTTTATTATTATTATTATTTGTATATAATGTATGTAATATTATTTTATATTTTTTTAAATATTTTTTTCCTGTTGCCACTTTTCCTCAAGCCAAAAGCTTAAAAAACTGTCAGGTTCTCTAAGGCAGCTGTAGAACTATCATATATTTTTATTATTATTATTTTTTTAGTTTTTATTTTTTTAATTTCTTGTATTTTTATTTTATTTTATATATAATATTATTTATTTTTATTATTTTTTAAATATTTTTTTTCCTGTTGCCACTTTTCCTCAAGCCAAAAGTTTAAAAAACTGTCAGGTTCTCAAAAGCAGCTGTAGAACTATTTTTTATTTTTATTTTTATTTTTATTTTTATTTTTATTTTTATTTTTATTTTTATTTTTATTTTTATTTTTATTTTTATTTTTATTTTTATTTTATATCCAATATTATTTTTTATTATTTTTTTAAATATATTTTCCCTGTTGCCACTTTTTATTATTATTATTATTATTATTATTACTATTTTTATTATATGTCATATATAATAATTATTATTATTATATTACCTAAGGGAAATTATTATTATATGATGATAATAATTATGATATATAATAATAATAATAATAATAATAATAATAATAATAATAATAATAATAATAATAATAATAATAATAATAATAATAATAATAATAATAATGGCAACAGGAAAAAATATTATTATTATTATTTTATCTTTTTTTCCTGTTGCCACTTCAGTCACTTTACCCGGAAACAAGGACACCAAACAGATTGATTGATTGACATGTCAGATTTGAGAACACACTCAAGGCAAATATTAAATATGCAGCCCCCCCCCCCCCCCCCCCCCCAACACACAAGAGGTAATTGAGGTCATTTTAGTCATTTAAGATTGCCATTCTAAAATGTTTTACAATATAAAAAGGATATTTTAAGGGTTAAAATTGGTAACTTTACTTTACATTGGGGGGGTCTTCGGGGGGGGGGGTTAATGCATTTTGGACCCAATCCTCTGGCGTCATGTGACTCCTCCAACTACTAAATACTGTACAACTATGCAAATTTTACAGTAGCATCCTGATTGTCTTAGCGACTGTCCTTACATCCCATGATCATGTGTGTGGGGTGGAGTGTAGTGCGGTGGGTTTGTGGGTGGGTGGGTGGGTGGATGGGGGGGTTGGGTGGGTGTGCTGTGCCGTGCTGCACACTCTTGCGTGGCTGCAGCTGTGGAGGGAGTTGCAGCAGCAAACCATGTGGAATAGATAGCAGCTGAATGGAGGAAAAGAGGAGTCACACTGCCCTGCAAGCACTGGAAATGGAATCATGTTAAGAAACGACAAAAGGAAAAAAAAAAAATTAAAAAATACAGAGGCTTTTTTTTGTCATGCTAAAATCACCACACAGCAACTTAACAGTCAAAAGGTAAGCTTGGAAATATACAAGACAAGTACCAATACAATTTATAAAACAAAAAAACACATTTTTAAAAATCTTCCCACAATGCATTATTCCGAGCAGAGCCATTCATTGGCTAATTTATTGCTATCTATAGCAGCTAGCTATATATTTTTGTCGAGCTACTCAGCCATGTTCCCGTGAATGTGGGAGGAAACTCTGGTTTCCTCCCACATTCCAAAAACATGCTAGGTTAATTGGCCACTCTAAATGAATGAATGCCTCAGATAGAGTGCTAAAATCACCACACAGCAACTTAACAGTCAAAAGTTAGCTACGAAATTACCAATTTACCAAATTACCAATTACGTACCAATACAAGTTATAAAACAAAAAAAAAACATATTTTTAAAAATCTTCCCACAATGCATTATTCCGAGCAGAGCCATCCATTGGCTAATCTATTGCTATCTATAACAGCTATCAATATATATTTTTGTCGAGCTAAATATGTTCCAAAAACATGCTAGGTTAATTAGCCACTCCGAATGAATGAATGCCTCGGATAGAGTGCTAAAATCAGCACACAGCAACTTAACAGTCAAAAGTTAGCTCGGAAATTACCAATTTACCAAATTACCAAATTACCAATTAAGTACCAATACAAGTTATAAAAAAAACCAAAAAACATATTTAAAAAAAATCTTCCCACAATGCATTATTCCGAGCAGAGCCATTCATTGGCTAATCTATTGCTATCTATAACAGCTATCTATATATTTTTGTCGAGCTAAATATGTTCCAAAAACATGCTAGGTTAATTGGCCACTCTAAATGAATGAATGCCTCAGATAGAGGGCTAAAATCAGCACACAGCAACTTAACAGTCAAAAGTTAGCTACGAAATTACCAATTTACCAAATTACCAAATTACCAATTACGTACCAATACAAGTTATAAAACAAAAAAAAACATATTTTTAAAAATCTTCCCACAATGCATTATTCCGAGCAGAGCCATTCATTGGCTAATCTATTGCTATCTATAACAGCTATCAATATATATTTTTGTCGAGCTAAATATGTTCCAAAAACATGCTAGGTTAATTAGCCACTCCGAATGAATGAATGCCTCAGATAGAGTGCTAAAATCAGCACACAGCAACTTAACAGTCAAAAGTTAGCTCGGAAATGACCAATTTACCAAATTACCAATTAAGTACCAATACAAGTTATAAAAAAAAAAATCTTCCCACAATGCATTATTCCGAGCAGAGCCATTCATTGGCTAATCTATTGCTCACCCAACAAGAGCAACAAGAGAATGAATGAATGCCTCAGATAGAGGGCTAAAATCACCACACAGCAACTTAACAGTCAAAAGTTAGCTACGAAATTACCAATTTACCAAATTACCAAATTACCAATTAAGTACCAATACAAGTTATAATAAAAAAAAATCTTCCCACAATGCATTATTCCGAGCAGAGCCATTCATTAGCTACCTTAAGCTACCTTAACAAGCATAATGTAAACAAAATGCGAGCACAGTTTGACCTTTGTTGCTGTCATTTAAACGAGTAGTTGTAATACAGCACTGCCACCCACAGGACTGGAGTTGAACTGTATTATTATTAAATATTGCCTTTCATGATTTTTTTTGATTGGCTCATCTAATCTAATTCTCGCAGAAGAAGGGACGCTCTTAACGAATGCAAAGACGGAAACCATTTCCTAATTAATGTCTGTGAGTTTTTTTTGAGCGCAATATAGTGTTTGCTGGCACGGTGCTTGGTCTGCATGCTTTAGAAACGGCCTTTTATCTTAATGAACACACTCTGGTTCCTCGTTCCTGTTATATGGAGACAAGGGAGTCACCGCCGGTTCTGGCGTGGAGGCAAACATGTGTTGAATATTCATGATACCGGCAGGAAGCGGTTGGGAATGTGTCCACTTATAGGTGACGCTTGGAGACGGTCTGTGGTTTCTATGCGTTCGCCGCCATGTCGGAGGCTTCCCCTCCCTGTTGTGGGCTCGGATGCTAACATCTGGACCACGCTCCCAACAGCCTGTCGTCTTGGCAGAAGAATTGATTTGACGTGAAAGTCCCACTTTCATTTTTAAAGATAAAACTCTGCATAGTCATTAGCCACGTTTACATGAGGAGTTTTTCCTCTTTACAAATAACCTTTCCGGGCGGCACGGTGGTCTAGGGGTTAGCGCGCAGACCTCACAGCTAGGAGACCAGGGTTCAATCCCACCCTCGGGCATCTCTGTGTGGAGTTTGCATATTCTCCCCGTGCATGCGTGGGTTTTCTCCGGGTACTCCCACATTCCAAAAACATGCTAGGTTAATTGGTGACTCCAAATTGTCCATAGGTATGAATGTGAGTGTGAATGGTTGTTTGTCTATATGTGCCCTGTGATTGGCTGGCGACCAGTCTAGGGTGTACCCCGCCTTACGCCCGAAGACAGCTGGGAACCCCCCGCGACCCTCGTGAGGAAAAGCGGTAGAAAATGAATGAATGAATGAAATAACCTTTCCGAAAGCAGGGGTCTCAAACTCGCGGCCCGCGGGCCAAATGCAGCACGCGAGACGCTACTTTGAGGCCCCCACCTTGATACCAAAGTTTAATGTTGAAATGACAGCTTAAAGCTGTGTGCACACCGGACACATGATTTTGCCCCGCCCATACTGTTACCCTACCCTGTTATGCTTTGGATTAGCATTGAAGCTAAAGGCTTATGACGCTGGGTACAAATAAATGCAGGAATAAAACGGAAAATACATGTGAAGATAAAGCATCTCATCAAACATGTTGTTAAAGTTACGACGCTGCTTCCCAGATGGAACTGAGTACGATGCTAACTTGCTAATTGGGTCAAATTATTAAGTTTCATTCATGTTCATGTTAAAGGTTAAATAACTTAATAATGTACATTTGAATCGGAAAAAAATAATTTTTCTACCAACTGTATGTGGTTTCTTATTTGCTGTTTTATTATTATTTTACTTATTTATTACTGATTAATTGATTTATTGTCTTTATTCTTAATTTATTATTTTTTTTAATCTTATTTTGTGTATAGAAAAATAAAAATTAAGATATTTGAGAACAGTGGATTGTTTTATCAGATATTTTTGGTGTGGAAAACCGGAACCAAAGTACTGAAAAAGTGTAGGGTATAGCAGAAGCAAAAGTATTGAAGATTTTTTTTATTGATTTTTTTCCAGTTTTTAATAAATGCGTTTTTTTTGTTGTTTTTTTTTTTAAAACCTGATGCGGCCCGGCTTCACCCAGACCCTAGCTCCGGTGGCCCCCCAGGTAAATTGAGTTTGAGACCCCTGGTATACATGGAAAGGAATATTCCAATCGCGTGTCTACATGCGCCGTTATAATCAACCAGAATAGTCAATAGGGCATGCCCAGTAAAACGTAAACATCAACATCATGTGATACCGACTTCCTCGAGTTTTTCTTCCGCTTGTTGGAATAACTCCGTATTGCCAGTTTTGAAATTTAGTTTGAATCAAAAACAAACTTTCCGCAGCAGTCCAGTGCCGATTGCTAGCCTCCATTTTTTAAAATTTCCTCTTGTGTTAGCTTTCTGGTATCATCTCTTATGTTAACGGGTGGGTTTTGACCCGTGTATTAAATCAGCTATAAAAGAGCTATCGAGTTATTTCCTTTCAACTTAAATAGCCAAAAACTTACCACTTCCACACGGATAGGGAGGATAACTATTAACAGTTATTTAACCTTTAACATGAACATGAATCAAACTTAATAATTTTTTCTGGGTACATGATACCATACAGCATCCATATTATTAGAGCCCTGTAGACATGACAAAACACGACTATAGTCACATTTATACCCTTTTATTTACAACATATTGCGCAACTGCAGGGTCTCGAGACACATGCTAACTCGCAAACTAGAGAGCTAGCCACCTAAACGGTAGCCTTCAAGTTATTTCCTTTCAGCTTAAATAGCCAAAAACTTACCACTTCCACACGGATAGGGAGGATAACTATTAACAGTTATTTAACCTTTAACATGAACATGAATCAAACGTAATCATTTTTTCTGGGTACATGATACCATACAGCATCCATATCAAACTTTAACATTAAACTTTCATATCAAGGCGGGGGCCTCAAACTAGCGTCCTGCGGGCCACATATGGCCCGTGGGCCGCGTGTTTGAGACCCCTGACCTACACCTTGCACACTTTTTATTCAAAGCGCTTCGTTTCAATTTTCCACCATTACATCCTTGATTGAGTTCAAAGTTAAATGATTCCCAATCGTGTTATATTTTAATTGCATTCGACATCTGATGCCGGTAATTAGAACTTGAGTAGAATGTGAAAGAATTTTTTATTTATTTTTTTTTAAGCCGGTAAAATCAGCCGCCTGGCCTTGCAGCTCGATAGCGATAGCAATCAAGAGTGGAAGCAAACAAGTTGAGCTCGTGGGTCAAGGACGTGATTGGATGGAGTTGCTGCCATCTGCTTCCCTTTTCCTGTGCGTCCTCTCAAACATATGGATAGAAAATGGAATACTTGGGGAATATTATGCAATCTTGGTGTCCACTGGGAATATGCAATTATCGATTTTTTTAGCTATTACGTTCAATGTTTAGTTTTTTGAATTCCTGGATTTATAAGTGTTGTATTAACCGGGCTCGACAAGAGTTTTTTTTTTAAGCGGTTCTTGTTGGGTGTTGGTAAAACACGGACTACATAATTCCGTAACAACGCTAACTGCTACCATGCTAACAACCTACGAGAATGTTGCTTCAATGTACATTTCCTAAAATGCTGGAATTCAATGATATACCTCGGCCATGACCTCTGCGACCCCACCCCTAAATAAAAAAAAATTAAAAAAAAAAAATGCATGTCCCTCTGATGGATTCATTCCTGATCCTATCCATCCTGGTCACTCCCAATGAGAACCTCGGCATCCTCATATCTGCTACCTCTAGTTCCGCTTCCTGTCTTTTCCTCAACATGCAATGTCCCTCTGATGGATTCATTCCCGATCCTATCCATCCTGGTCACTCCCAATGAGAAGCTCAGCATCCTCATATCTGCTACCTCTAGTCCCGCTTCCTGTCTTTTCCTCAACATGTAATGTCCCTCTGATGGATTCATTCCCGATCCTATCCATCCTGGTCACTCCCAATGAGAAGCTCAGCATCCTCATATTTGTTACCTCTAGTCCCGCTTCCTGTCTTTTCCTCAACATGTAATATCCCTCTGATGGATTCATTCCCGATCCTATCCATCCTGGTCACTCCCAATGAGAACCTCAGCATCCTCATATCTGCTACCTCTAGTCCCGCTTCCTGTCTTTTCCTCAACATGTAATGTCCCTCTGATGGATTCATTCCTGATCCTATCCATCCTGGTCACTCCCAATGAGAATCTCATCATTTTCATATCTGCTACCTCCATTTTTTTTAATTTAAAAAAGGAATTCAATAATATGCAAAATGATGAAATTTGTGCAATTTAATGTGAGGATCTGGACCTAACAAGACTTGACGCATTTTAATTTTATTTAACATTCTCGTAGGTTGTTAGCATGGTAGCAGTTAGCATTGTTAGATTTTTGATTTGTCGCCATACTACCAAGATTAGTTTAAAAGGCAAAGCCTAAAAGCCAAAAAGTCGGTCTCAAACGGCAGGCAAGCGGTTCGAGATTTAAAATTTCCACATTAATTTTTTTGTTTTGTTTTTGCTTTTAACTTTTGGCTACGCTTTTGCATTTTTTTTTTTTTACGCCCTCAAGCATGCTTGGAAGTCAACTCTGAATAATAAATGAAGCTCGCTTTCAATGTGAATGATTGGAATAATATCTGACCAAATGACTGCACGCTGGGTTATAAAAGCCAGCAGCTCCAGGAGAAATATGTGTATTCTTATTAGACACTTTTATTACTATAACTGTGGCCGACTCGGCTGCATAATGAACGTCTGCAGGCTCGTTCCTGGAAAAGAGCTGTTTTTATGTCTTAATCAAGGCACTGGAGTTCCCCTCTAATGGACGCCGCAGCACTTCTACTTTCTCAGCACCGGGATCTAATAGAGGTCAAAATTCTGTCGCGTACTTGTTGGCATGGAGTCTTGATTTAATAACCTAGCAGCGTTTGCTGGCGTTTTTGGTGCATTGATTTCTCGGGAATCAACCCTACGAGGATGATCGGGATTGATGACAGCGTAATTGGAAATAATCTCATCATGGCAGTGATGGATGAACGGAGTCTAGGCCTGTTTATTAAAAAGAAAACACTCAGTTTGGTGGAATAATAATTTGATTAGCTCTGTTTTTACAAGGTATATAAAACTGTGGTGAGACCAGCCATGTTGTTTGGTCTAGAGACTGTGGAAGCGAAACTACAGGTAGCAGATATGAGGATGTCGAGGTTCTCATTGGGAGTGACCAGGATGGATAGGATCAGGAATGAATCCATCAGAGGGACATTACATGTTGAGGAAAAGACAGGAAGCGGAACAACTAGAGGTAGCAGATATGAGGATGCTGAGGTTCTCATTTGGGAGTGACCAGGATGGATAGGATCAGGAATGAATCCACCAGAGGGACATTACATGTTGAGGAAAAGACAGGAAGCGGAACTAGAGGTAGCAGATATGAGGATGCCGAGGTTCTCATTGGGAGTGACCAGGATGGATAGGATCGGGAATGAATCCATCAGAGGGACATTACATGTTGAGGAAAAGACAGGAAGCGGAACTAGAGGTAGCAGATATGAGGATGCTGAGGTTCTCATTGGGAGTGACCAGGATGGATAGGATCAGGAATGAATCCATCAAGATAGACATTACATGTTGAGGAAAAGACAGGAAGCGGAACTGGAGGTAGCAAATATGATGCTGAGGTTCTCATTGGGAGTGACCAGGATGGATAGGATCACGAATGAATCCATCAGAGGGACATTACATGTTGAGGAAAAGACAGGAAGCGGAACAACAGGAGGTAGCAGATATGAGGATGCTGAGGTTCTCATTGGGAGTGACCAGGATGGATAGGATCAGGTATGAAAGACAGGAAGCGCAACTAGAGGTAGCAGATATGAGGATGCCAAGCTTCTCATTGGGAGTGACCAAGATGGATAGGATCAGGAATGAATCCATCAGAGGGACATTACATGTTGAGGAAAAGACAGGAAGCGGAACTAGAGGTCGCAGATATGAGGATGCTGAGGTTCTCATTTGGGAGTGACCAGGATGGATAGGATCGGGAATGAATCCATCAGAGGGACATTACCTGTTGAGGAAAAGACAGGAAGCGGAACTAGAGGTAGCAGATATGAGGATGCTGAGGTTCTCATTTGGGAGTGACCAGGATGGATAGGATCACGAATGAATCCATCAGAGGGACATTACATGTTGAGGAAAAGACAGGAAGTGGAACTAGAAGTAGCAGATATGAGGATGCTGAGGTTCTCATTGGGAGTGACCAGGATGGATAGGATCAGAAATGAATCCATCAGAGGGACATTACATGTTGAGGAAAAGACAGGAAGCGGAACAACTAGAGGTAGCAGATATGAGGATGCTGAGGTTCTCATTGGGAGTGACCCCGATGGATAGGATCAGGTATGAAAGACAGGAAGCGGGACTAGAGGTAGCAGATATGAGGATGCCGAGGTTCTCATTGGGAGTGACCAGGATGGATAGGATCGGGAATGAATCCATCAGAGGGACATTACATGTTGAGGAAAAGACAGGAAGCGGAACTAGAGGTAGCAGATATGAGGATGCTGAGGTTCTCATTGGGAGTGACCAGGATGGATAGGATCAGAAATGAATCCATCAGAGGGACATTACATGTTGAGGAAAAGACAGGAAGTGGAACTAAAAGTAGCAGATATGAGGATGCTGAGGTTCTCATTGGGAGTGACCAGGATGGATAGGATCAGGAATGAATCCACAAACAAAAACTCTCAACTTGTCTTTTTTAGCGACCTAAAAAGCATTCGGTGTGTTGACAAAGCCAAAACTTGACAAAAACTTTGTTGACATGATCTAACTGATTTTCCCTGCAGGTCACATCGTCTTAGATGCTGGCGGCTCGGAAAAAGCCTCACAGGTAAGAAAACTGCTTTTTTGGGAACAAAGTTGATGGTTCACTCGCTTGTTTGTCGAATGGAGACGTACTCGTTTTACACGTTAATTACCTGCTCAGAGCTACGCTTCAGCCCGGTGCCCCAAATTACTTCATTACGAGTCTCGGCATCAAACGTGTCATGTGCTTTGCGGCTCTCCCTCTTGCGCTGTTCTTTTTTTTTTTTTCCCCCCCCTCACATCTGAGTAACTTTTTGTGTTTTCCCGGCTTTGGCATTGGCTGCTCGCTATAATAAATAATAAACGCGTTGAGTTGCTCTTCTGCTTCTGCTTGCTGTGAGACATGTTGACAGCGAGCCTCCTGGCAGGGGCTTGCTTAGCAAGGCAGGGATGGCAATTTACCGCCTGGTTTCTCTCTGATCTCGGCCAAAGAGATTTGACTTTGTCTCGATGAAGTATGAACTAGCCGACACACCGTGTGGCGGGCATCGAGCCCACCACTATAACACCTACGCCATCGGGTGGAGATATATTTGGAGCTTTGGTGCTTTGCTTTTCCATTGTCATGGTTCCACGATTGATTCGAATTTCGGGTTTCAACTCAGGCTTATGACATTGCATTGCATTTGAAGGCGTGCCCATAAAATTGTAACGGATAAGAACCCTACCGATGGTGTAATGCATCCACAGGCGAATAATAAACTTCGTAGAATGTAGAAGAACTGTCCTTAAATCCAAAGAAGGACTACTGCCACCAAAAGAAAGACCTAGGCAAGAGTGACAGTGGTTGGCGGAGAGTAATGCCTATTATTATTATATTATATTAATATATATTATATATATTAATTATTTTGAAGAGCTCGACAAAATTTTAGGCTACCGACACCGCCGAGTCAGCTCGCGGGGGTGAGTATAATGCGAGCACCTACACACCCGAAGCCTGTAAGAAAATGAAATTGGTGTCAGAGTCAGTTCAGGTTCCGCCCGGTTGCGAACTGACTCCAGCGCCAACACCAAAGTTCGCTAGAGTGGAAAATAGTAATGGTAATGGTTTAATTTCATTTGAACATGCATCAGATTCCAATTGAGTGCATCCCATAATCAGTTCCCAGTTCCACATGTCCGAAAGGAGTAGGAAGAAGCAAAGCTTATTAAAGCCTACCCTTCCATCTGGTACTTTTACAATCACTAACTGTTACATTTGTTCACTTCCTGCTTTCCTAATTTATTAAATTAAAATTTTATTTTATTTTATTTTATTTTATTTTATTTTATTTTATTTTATTTTATTTTATTTTATTTTATTTTATTTTATTTTATTTTATTTTATTTTATTTTATTTTATTTTATTTTATTTTATTTTATTTTATTTTATTTTATTTTATTTTATTTTATTTTATTTCAGGAGGTGATATGCGCATCCAATGACATAATGGGTACCATAGTAAGTACGCAATACAAATCTGCAGCTTTGAATGTAATAATCCGGCAAATGTAATACATTTCCCACAAAATTAATTAAATTTTCCGACTGCAAACGTAATACTGAATTTCCTGCAAATGTAATAACTATTACATTTGCAGGAAATTATTCTTATTATTATTATGTGGGAAAGTGAAAAACTGTAAAAGTAATAACTTCCCCCAAATGTAATATGAGACTTTGTTGTTGTTGTTTGTTCTTTCTTCTTTTAATGAGGGAGAAGGTGTAGATGTCATTTGGAGGATTTTAACAGGATAATTCATTTTTTTCTTTTTTTTGTGGAAAAAATATTTCAATTAAAATATTAAAATAGGAAGAAGCAAAGTTTATTAAATCCTACCCCTCCATCTGGTACTTTTACAATCAGTAAGTGTTACATTTGTTCACTTCCTGCTTTCCTAATATAATTGAAGTTATTTATTGATTAATTTTTATTAATTAAATGTGTATTAATTTAAAATGTAATTTATTAAAATTTAAAAAAATGTCATTAAAAATAATTAATTTTAATTTTAATTTTAATTTTAATTTTAATTTTAATTTTAATTTTAATTTTAATTTTAATTTTAATTTTAATTTTAATTTTAATTTTAATTTTAATTTTAATTTTAATTTTAATTTTAATTTTAATTTTAATTTTAATTTTATTAGGAAAGCAGGAAGTGAACAAATGTAACAGTTAGTGATTGTAAAAGTACCAGATGGAGGGGTAGGATTTAATAAGCTTTGCTTCTTCCTACTCCTTTCGGATATGTGGAACTGGGAACTGATTATGGCATGCACTCAATTGTAATCTGACGCATGTTCAAATCCCCAAATAAAACCCTGACCATTTATTAAAAGAAAGTAACAACACTCGACCAGTTTGTGAGTCACTAAGAGAGTTTGTGTGGTGTGAAGACGAAGGAGACGAAGGACGGTTCTGGTGGCCAGCAGCAGATACCCGTTTTTCATCATACCGCTCTTCTTTCATAATGATGGATTGCTTTTCCATCGAGCAATAAATGTACACAATCAAGAAGCAGGCGGCGATGTCGTTCGTCTCGACCTTTTCAGTACATCTATTCTTAGACTCGACTGACCGCAAAAGACGGAAAATAAATGACCTAAATAAAGTTTTGACCCTGACATGTGGCAGCAAGAGGGGTGTTGCTAAGTTACCGAATGATGTAGCATTTTGTGTACGTGTGTGTGTGTGTGTGTGTGTGTGTGTGTGTGAGATGCACACTACTTTAATGTGAATTAATGAGGATTCCCGTAACACTCGTTGCATGCTAATTGCTGATAGAAGGGACCACACGTTTCATTTCACGTGTACTACTTTGTTACACCTGCATATTTCTCACCCCATCTACAAAAAAAATTTGACCCGCCTCTTTGTTTTATTTATTTATTTTTTTTTTTTTACATTTCCTAAACTGGAGGCCAACACAAACAAATTATGGAGGAATGCACACTTTTAGGTCATGGTCGTGCTCCAGTTTAGTTTAGTCTTGGCTGCAGCCGACAAACAGGACCCTGAATAATTACATGACATAATTAACGTCGGGGTTATTAACGTCGTAGCTTTGTCAATTTGTTTCGGTTTTAATCTTCTTACGTGTTTTTTTTTTAGTTATTGTTTGTTTGGAGGTCATTGCGCTGAAGGTTGAACAACACAGACTTGACGACATTAACCAAGCTTGAGTGGGTTAACACAGGTTAGAATAAGGTTACAATAAAATGAGTTGTGGACTCCTATAGAGCAGCTACACACAATAACCAAGCTTGAGTGGGTTAACAGGTTCGAATATAATAAAAACTATTATGCTCATTTTTCGGCCCTTTGTATTGAGTTGTGGACTCCTATAGAGCAGCTACACACAATAACCAAGCTTGAGTGGGTTAGCACAGGTTAGAATACAATGAAAACTATCATTCATTTTTCCGCCCTTTGTATTGAGTTGTTGACTCCTATAGAGCAGCTACACACAATAACCAAGCTTGAGTGGGTTAACAAGTTAGAATACAATAAAAACTATTATTCATTTTTCGGCTCTTTGTATTGAGTTGTGGACTCCTATAGAGCACCTACACACAATAACCAAGCTTGAGTGGGTTAACAAGTTAGAATACAATAAAAACTATTGTGCTCATTTTTCAGCCCTTTGTATTGAGTTGTGGACTCCTATAGAGCAGCTACACACAATAACCAAGCTTGAGTGGGTTAACAGGTTAGAATACAATAAAAACTATTATGCTATTTTTTCCGCCCTTTGTATTGAGTTGTTGACTCCTATAGAGCAGCTACACACAATAACCAAGCTTGAGTGGGTTAACAAGTTAGAATACAATAAAAACTATTATGCTCATTTTTCCGCCCTTTGTATTGAGTTGTGGACTCCTATAGAGCAGCTACACACAATAACCAAGCTTGAGTGGGTTAAAAGGTTAGAATACAATAAAAACTATTGTGCTCATTTTTCGGCCCTTTGTATTGAGTTGTGGACTCCTATAGAACAGCTACACACAATAACCAAGTTTGAGTGGGTTAACAGGTTAGAATACAATAAAAACTATTATGCTCATTTTTCGTCCCTTTGTTTTGAGTTGTTGACTCCTATAGAGCAGCTACACACAATAACCAAGCTTGAGTGGGTTCACTTCAGGGGATTCTAATTTTGACCGCTTTTCCAGTATACCAGCATAAAAACAATGTTCAGACATGTGAGGTAATTAGCTAATTAGCAAATTTGGAGTTGAATTTACATTTAAATGTGTAATTAGTTTTCATATCTGGATGTGATTGAAATCAGTGTATTAATTGCTAATGCTAATTAGCAATCTAATGCTAATAGCCAATAAATTTTGAGTTGAATTTACATTTAAATATGTAATTAGTTTTCATATCTGGATGTGGTTGAAATCAGTCTATGAATTGCTAATGCTAATTAGCAATCTAATGCTAATAGCCATTAAGCACAGGGCATGTTGAGATAAAACGCGTTGGGGAAAAACAAAAAAACAAACAAAAAAAACTGAAAAGTGTCTTCTTTTTGTCACATACACCTCTTTGAATAATGGCACAAAAATATGATGCTAATAATAATAATACAAAATAATGTGAAAATATGATAATGACAGTATATAAACAGTATATAAAATGTACTTTAATAACATGTATCTGAATTATGTGCATGTTATAATTAGGGTAGTTGAGGTCAAAATAATTATATTATTATTAAAATATGCAAAGGTGACTATAGGGGTGTTATTTCATGTCCAGGAGGCTCTAATGATGTAAAAAACACATTTTTGTGAACAGGCTTTCTATGTTCTAATTACGAAAATAATACATTTCTAAGTAGTATTTAAGT
The DNA here is from genome assembly GCF_030265055.1 of Doryrhamphus excisus. Taxonomy (NCBI): domain Eukaryota; kingdom Metazoa; phylum Chordata; class Actinopteri; order Syngnathiformes; family Syngnathidae; genus Doryrhamphus; species Doryrhamphus excisus. The sequence continues at coordinate 21,136,524 of NC_080473.1, forward strand.
AATTTCTAATTGTAATATGTAAAGGTGACTATAGGGGTGTTATTTCATGTCCAGAAGGCTCTAATAATGTAAAAAACACATTTTTGTAAACAGGTTTTCTATGTTCTAATTACGAAAATAATACATTTCTAAGTAGTATTTAAGTGATTTCTAATTGTAATATGTAAAGGTGACTATAGGGGTGTTATTTCATGTCCAGAAGGCTCTAATAATGTAAAAAACACATTTTTGTAAACAGTTTTTCGATGTTCTAATTACAAAAATAATACATTTCCAAGTAGTATTTAAGTAATTTCTAATTGTAATATGTAAAGTTGACTATAGGGGTGTTATTTCATGTCCTGAAGGCTCTAATAATGTAAAAAACACATTTTTGTGAACAGGTTTTCTATGTTCTAATTACGAAAATAATACATTTCTAAGTAGTATTTAAGTAATTTCTAATTGTAATATGTAAAGGTGACTATAGGGGTGTTATTTCATGTCCAGAAGGCTCTAATAATGTAAAAAACACATTTTTGTAAACAGGTTTTCTATGTTCTAATTACGAAAATAATAAATTTCTAAGTAGTATTTAAGTAATTTCTAATTGTAATATGTAAAGGTGACTATAGGGGTGTTATTTCATGTTCAGAAGGCTCTAATAATGTAAAAAACACATTTTTGTAAACCGGTTTTCTATGTTCTAATTACGAAAATAATACATTTCTAAGTAGTATTTAAGCAATTTCTAATTGTAATATGTAAAGGTAACTATAGGGGTGTTATTTCATGTCCAGAAGGCTCTAATAATGTAAAAAACACATTTTTGTAAACAGTTTTTCAATGTTCTAATTACAAAAATAATATATTTCCAAGTAGTATTTAAGTAATTTCTAATTGTAATATGTAAAGGTGACTATAGGGGTGTTATTTCATGTCCAGAAGGCTCTAATAATGTAAAAAACACATTTTTGTAAACAGTTTTTCGATGTTCTAATTACAAAAATAATACATTTCCAAGTAGTATTTAAGTAATTTCTAATTGTAATATGTAAAGTTGACTATAGGGGTGTTATTTCATGTCCAGAAGGCTTTACTAATGTAAAAAAACACATTTTTGTAAACAGGTTTTCTATGTTCTAATTACAAAAATAATAAATTTTGAAGTAGTATTTAAGTAATTTTTAATTATAAGCCTACTTCACGGAAATTCACATATTACGGTCGAAAAAAAGCAAAGAAGAGCGACAAGGGAAAGTTCGCCTGTAGCTCTAAACGTGTTATTATTAACATTATTTGTCACCTACTACGTTACTACTCTCTCCAACAGCATCCATTACAATTACATGCAAATGCATCATGGCCAATTATGCAAATTGACCGATGACATCATTACACAACTTGAGCTACAGTATATTAGACCGTTAGTACGAATAAGAAAAATGTAATTCAAGCGTTGATATCTATAAGATGAGGCCGTCGGTTTCTGTTGCCACCTACCGTGGCTGGCGTGATGCTTGTTGCTATGGTTACAGCCCAGCACCCTTCGTTTAATCACGGCCCTAATTTACCTTGACTTGGACGTGTATAATTACTCATATGTTATGCGGCTAATAAAGCCGCTAGAGTGATGGACTGTGACAAATAACATCAGCTAACATAACATCGCCCCTGTGTAAATATTTCCATATACTGCTGAGGTGCGGCATGCAAACAGGATGTCAGAATCCATATCCAGTGATGCTGATAGCGCAGGTTGGCGCTTTAGGAGGCGACAAAACGCGTTCATGCATTAATCTCATTTTGGAACCCCTTGAAAGTAAAAAAAAAAAATTGCATTTTTTAGTAATTTTATTCCATTATTATTATCAACGTGAGTATTATCCACCATGCAAAGACCTGCTCGTGTTTGGAAGTATCTCACAAACCCTGCAACCTTCAGTGGATCTCGCCATCACTCCACACAAAGCTAATGTGACCTGACACATCTGCACTGTGTGTGTGTGTGTGTGTGTGTGTGTGTGTCCCTGGGCATGGATTGTGGCTCAAGGTATGAGCTTTATATATGAAGAGCTTCCAAAGCAAAGGTTTAGCGGTTGCTGGCTTGGAGGGCATCTTTGGTTACGTAACTTTTTTTTTTTTTTTGTGGTTTTTCGAGGAGTTAGAACACACTCACTTCCTCTGACAGACTTGTAGTCAAAGGAAAGAAAAGTAATAAAATCGAAATGTCCAACAACATGAAAGTAGGTGTGAGGATACGTAGTTAGAAATCTGCAAAATACACAAAACCGTATTTGCTTTTGCTTAGGTTCAGGGTACTGAAGTACTTCATTTTGCTCCAGCACTGCCCTAAGTCCCCTTTCGGGGAAAATGTATCTCCTGACAAAGCTTTTTTTACTTCATTGTTGTTACAAATGATGCTGCTGGAAGCCCAGCCAAGCCACATTTAACTGTCATTATCTGGATGGCCTTCAAACTTTGTGTTTTCAGAAACACAATTTTTTTTTTTGAAGTGATGAAATGTTTCTCATGTGACTGAAAAGTCAACTTTAATGACACATGGAACTGTACATGTTTGTTTATGGCTTTTTGGAAGCTAATTTTTCGACTCCTGAATCACACAAATAGAGAATTTATAATTTCATTAGAACATGCATCAGATTCCAATTGAGTGCATCCCATAATCAGTTCACAGTTCCACATGTCCAAAAGGAGTAGGAAGAAGCAAAGCTTATTAAATCCTACCCCTCCATCTGGTACTTTTACAATCACTAACTGTTACATTTGTTCACTTCCTGCTTTCCTAATATAGTTTTTTAATTTTTTAATTTTTTTATGTTTTTATTTATTTATTTATATATTTTTTTTTTTGTCACGTAGCAAAGTAGGAGGTGATATGAGCATCCAATGACATAATGGGTATTTTTTAAATTTTTTAATTTTTTGATTTTTAGATTTATTGATTTTTTTAATTTTTTGATTTTTTGATTTTTTAATTTTTGTCACGTACCAAAGTAGGAGGTGATATGAGCATCCAATGACATAATGGGTACCCCTCCATCTGGTACTTTTACAATCAGTAACTGTTACATTTGTTCACTTCCTGCTTTCCTAATATAGTTTAAGGTTTTTTTTGTTTGTTTTTTGTTTTTAATTTATTTTAATTATTAAAAAAATTTAAAAAAATAAAAATTTAAAAATTACCCATTATGTCATTGGATGCTCACATCACCTCCTACTTTGGTACGTGCCAAAATTTAAAAATTTAAAAATTTAAAAATTTAAAAATTTAAAAATTTAAAAATTTAAAAATTTAAAAATTTAAAAATTTAAAAATTTAAAAATTTAAAAATTTAAAACAATGGTTTAATGGTAATGGTTTAATTTCATTTGAACATGCATCAGATTCCAATTGAGTGCATCCCATAATCAGTTCCCAGTTCCACATGTCCAAAAGGAGTAGGAAGAAGCAAAGCTTATTAAATCCTACCCCTCCATCTGGTACTTTTACAATCACTAACTGTTACATTTGTTCACTTCCTGCTTTCAAATGAAACTCTAATTGTAACATCCAATGTACCCTCCAATTATTTGCAGTGACTTTGTTCAAATCCTCAAAAGGCCGCAGCAACATGCTGATGCAGCCGTACGTCATCGTAAATCAAAACAGGCCTCCATTTTTTATTTTTTTTCATTATCTATTAATACTACCGCCGCTGCTTTCGCTCCAGCTCCTGCACCGTGTCGTTCTTCACAAAAGTTTCCCTTTTCTTAAAAGGCACAAGCAAAGAAAGATACATCTTCAAAGTTTGCTCGGCTTGTGATTGATTTGCTCGTTGCCTCCGTGGTCTGCTGCACGCGCTCGCAGCTTCAGAGTGTCGATTGCGCAGCTGGCACAGAACACATACGCTAAATTAGCGGGGGGAACTAATGGCGTGGCGTAACCGCCATTAATTCTCCATGTCACCCACAGGGCTTCTTAATTAGCCGTAGCAATAGTCAATATTTACACATCATGTTTGTGATGTTTCGTTGGAAAGGAAGCGTTTGTGTCGCTTGTTATCATGTGAACTTTTGTTTTCGCAACTCTTGTTTGCTTAAATAATTAAAGCCGCTTCTCTCTTTTTCAGAGTCGGGAAGATTCGCATGGGATCGCCCGCAGGCAACTCGGTGAGTCTAATAACAAAAGGGAAGCAAAAGAACAAAACAAAAATCTGAAGGAAGCCCTTTGTTCCACACCCCCGAACATGACTGGGAGAAGGCTGGTGGAGCCGAGACGCTTTAACCCTTCGATGCACGAGTGACTGGACCCCGCATTCTTCCATTTTTGACCCACTTATGGAAGGTTGGGGTAGTAACACAAAAAATAAAATTTCTTAAAATGTACAAAAGATAAGTTAAAAATGTGAATGGCATGATATCCAAAACATGTTTTTTTAGGAATACCTGGAATATGAAATTATAAAAAATTATGAAGATATTTCAAGAAAACAACCTGACCGGGTCATTTTTGACCCACTTATGGAAAATTTCTTAAAATTTCTTAAAATTTCTTAAAATTTCTTAAAATTTCTTAAAATTTCTTAAAATTTCTTACAATTTCTTACAATTTCTTACAATTTCTTCCAATTTCTTCCAATTTCTTAAAATGCATAAAAGGTAAGTTAAAAATGTAAATGTCGTGATATCAAAAACATGTTTTTTGAGGAATACCTGGAATATGAAATGATAAAAACTTTAATTATGAAGATATTTCAAGAAAACAACCTGACCGGGTCATTTTTGACCCATTTATGGAAGGTTGCGGTAGTAACACAAAAACTACAATTTCTTAAAATGTATAAAAGGTAAGTTAAAAATGTGAATGGCATGACAACAAAAACATGAATATGAAATGACAAAAATGTTTAATTATGATGTATTTCAAAAAAACAACCTGACTGGGGTAGTAACACAAAAACTAAAATTTCTTAAAATGTATAAAAGATAAGTTAAAAATGTGAATGGCATGATGTCAAAAATATGATTTTTGAGGAATACCTGGAATATGAAATGATAAAAAATGTTTCATTATAAAGATATTTCAAGAAAACAACCTGACCGGGTCATTTTTGACCCACTTATGGAAGGTTGGGGTAGTAACACAAAAACTAAAATTTCTTAAAATGTATAAAAGATAAGTTAAAAATGTGAACGGCATGATATCAAAAACATGTTTTTTGAGGAATACCTGGAATATGAAATGATAAAAAATGTTTAATTATGAAGATATTTCAAGAAAACAACCTGACCGGGTCATTTTTGACCCACTTATGGAAGATTTCTTAAAATTTCTTAAAATGTATAAAAGGTAAGTTAAAAATGTGAATGGCATGATATCAAAAACATGTTGAATATGGAATATGAAATGATGAAATTTCATTTTTGACCCACTTATATGCATCTAAGGGTTAAGCAATAAAATCAGCACACTTTGTTAAACGCTAGTATTTCAATCTATTTTGAAATGTACAGAAGCCTGGTTTATTTTTATTTTTTTTATATAGTTTTGCTGAAACCAAAGTTTGACATTCCTTCTAACTATTTTAGTTCATAATTTCATAACCACATGCACCCAAGTGGATTATCCAATTGTGTTACTTGTGCTCTTAATCAAAAGCATTGCTGTTTAATTATGCCTTTTCAGGATAATGAAATATATTTCCCTTGTTATTTTATTTAACACTTCATAAATTGATTAAAACCTTAGCTATGGGAAATAATGCGGATGTATGAAATGTAATGAAGTTTAATTTGTACACGGGAGTGAAGTACTGTTAAATTTTTGAGAGTAGAATTGTTCTTTTTTGAATTGCTAAATTATTTAATCTCATCGCCGCCACAGTTTGGCAGCTGTCAGAAATGTCTCCCGTAAGTAGCGTCCCACTTCGGGCGGGGTGCATGTCCCACCGCTATATTAGACCATTTTTTCTTTTTTTACTCTATTTTTTATTGTTCAGCTTCTATGAGTTTTTCATTCTCACTGCAAATGCAATCGCAGCAAACTTGATGAGGTTCTCGTTTATAGCAGATTAAAAGAATGAGGGGGTGGTGAGAAAACGATGCTATCCAACACCAACCAAGATATTTGCCTTTTTTTTTTTTTGCACCGGTCTTGTGAAGAGCATTGCTATCTATAAGAGGAATAAATGCCCTGGAATACCTTTATACACAAAAAATAATCCAATTTCACTGCAAGCTGCCCATCACTATCAAACATTAATAGAAATAACTGAGTTATTTCATAACTGAGTTATGTGAAAGCACTGTTGGATCCACTATATATAATATTATAATATATGTAATATTACTATTATAGCACATTCCTAACATTTTTAGGGCCTTAACACATAAAACACCGAAATGTCATTTATTATATACATTTTATTTATATAGTAAATAAATTAATGTATTATATAAATAAATGTTTATTAATTTATTACACCCGAATGAGGAAAATATGCATCTTTGTAATGAGTTTTGAAAAAAATCGTATTTTCTGTGAGACCGTATACTAGCAAGAGTACTCGATCAAGTCCGCTTTTTCTCCTCTGAACTACTTTGATACCGCAAAACTTCCTCCAAATCTGGAAGTCAATAAAAAAAAAAACTTGTTCAAATTAAGAAAGATTCAAGAGTTTTTTTCCTTATAAAAAATAAAAATAAATCAATAAAAATAAATCAATAGAAATAAAATCAATAGAAATAAAATCAATAGAAATAAAATAAATAGAAATAAAATAAATAGAAATAAAAATAAATAAAATAAATAAAAATAAAATAGAAATAAATAGAAATAAAATAAATTGAAATAAAAAAAATAAATATAAATAAATAAATAATAAAATAGAAATAAATACAAATAAAATAAATAAAAAGTAAAAATAAAAGTATTCTCATGACGCTAAAGGTTGCCGACCCCTGTTCTACACGGTCCGATCTTGTCAAAAATGTTCAAGTGGGTTTAGCATAGGACATTATATAACAGCATGGCCACCTTGAGATCAGTGTCAATCCTCATTGTCATAACTACCTTCTCACGGGTGGTCATAAAAGACAACGACTTGCTTACTCCCGGTGGAACGAATCGAGTACACATCACATCCACAGCAAGTTAACGCATTGCATAAATCAACTTCTACGTGGGCAATAAACAACAGCTAAGTGCTAAACATAACGCGTAAAAAATATTTATAAGTGCCGCAAGGCATGCCGGGTAGTCCATTTATATATATATAAAAAACATGTCCCGAGTTTAATTATAAAATATTAGCAAAATTGAATTTGATCTTTTCCTATTTAAGTTCTTTCAGCGAATGCTCAGATATGACGTAACACACAGCTCCAGACGTTCTTCACTTTTAAAAATGGAGGCCAGCATGTTGCCCAGAGGACCAGGTTAAGATGGTTGGCAGACCTAATGTGGCCGACAGGCGGCAGTTTGCCCACCCCAAGCTTGAATCCTCTCCAGATTTTAGAAGTTGGCTTAGGTCATCACTCAGTGTCACCACCTACTGGTGGAAGTGTATAACCACTTCCACATCTTTTATGGGGGTGAGGTCACCCTCTGGTTTGCGACTGTGGGTGTCCATTCATTCATGGCGTTCAATAATCGATGGCAAACATCTGTTTCAGACAACCTGATTTCCTTCCAATTTTTCCTTATAAATAAAAATAAATAAAAATAATGATAATAATGATAATTTCCTTCCAATTTTTCATTAAAATGAGAATGAAAATTAAAAGAAAAATTAAATTAAATTAAATTAAATTAAATTAAATTAAATTAAATTAAATTAAATTAAATTAAATTAAATTAAATTAAATTAAATTAAATTAAATTAAATTAAATTAAATTATAAAATAGAAATAAAATAAATAAAAAGTAAAAATAAAAGTATTCTCATGACGTTATTATATAATTATCATTTGTCATTACATTATATTAAATGTAATATTAAGAATTCACTCATCTTTTTTCCCTCGCACTTGACTCATTTGGACAGTGACATTTCCCGAGGAAAGCTGAAGATAAATCGTCCACACTTGTTCTCCTACTCGGCAATTATAAGTCTCCATTATTAATCAAGGAATGTCTGATTGAAAGTCACCTCGCTTGGACTCTTTTTTTTCTTTTCTTTTTTAAATAGCTACCTCAAAGTCCTCGCTATTGAAATGTTTTTTTATGATTCAATATCATTTCATGCACAACAATGTACTCAATTCCCAGCTGTGTTTAAATCATCATTTCCTGTATAGCGAAGATACCGTCAGTTTGTCTCCATGATGCGGGTCGGTGAGGTGACAAAGATTATTTCGTGCGGTAATCTTCATGATGTTTGGATGGCCGTGGAGTCATATCTGCAGCGTATGGAAATGAGACATTGACAGTCTCCATCACGTGTAATTACGGTTCGGGAGCGAAGACGATGGAGTCTTGGCAGCATCATTGTTCTCACTTTTTCACCGCATGGCCCCCCCGCTTTGCACATTTAGACTTCAGAACACATTTGTCGTTTCAAATGAGGAGTCCTGTAGCGAGCACAAGTGTGGTACTTGTACACAATCCGGGTTGTCCTCCATCCTTGGATGCTCGGTTTAGAAGAGAAATAAACGTCGGGCATTTTTTCAAAAATGTTAATGGTTCCAGCTTGGAGGTGAACACCTCATTCCCAAAGAAAAGAGCCAATCCCAATGAATATATAATGGGATTCCCAGGGGTGGAATATTCCTTTCCCCAATCCGATTGAGGTATCTTGTACCCGCTCAAACGGGAACGTTGTGTTTTTCTTCTTCTGTTGTTTATTGGCGGTTGGCAAGCAGTACATAGTACATTAGCGCCATCTGTGGAACAGAATCTAAACACTTTATATACGACATTCACCAGTCCAGTTTTTATTAAAATATAAAAAATAAATAAATAAAACATTTTTAGAATTTTTTAAAATATTTTAATAAAAAAATAATATAAAATGAATAAATAAAAATATATATAATATTAATATTTTAATAAAAACCTAAATAAAATACATATATTTTTTTAAATAAAAAATTTAATTAAAAAAAATATACATATAGATATATAAAAAATGTCCCGAGTTTAATTATTAAATATTAGCAAGATTGAATTTTATCTTTTCATATTTAAATTGATCCCGGGTTCGAGCAATCGGCACTGGACTGCTAAGGAAAGTTTGTTTTTGATTCAAACTAAATTCCAAGACTGGACGAAGGAAAAACTGGCAATACGGAGAAAAACCCGGGGAAGTTGGTATCACATCATGTTGATGTTTACGTTTTACTGGGCATGCCCTGACTATTTTGCGGCGCATGGAGACAAGAGATTGGAATATTGCTTTCCATGTATACCATTTTTCAGTTTTAGGAAAGATTCCATTCAGAAAGAGGACAAACTCATATAAACGTGGCTACGAGGGTGGCCGAGGGTGGAATCGAACCCTGGTCTCCGAACCACTAGACCGCCGTGCTGCCCCCTGACTTAAATTGTTCGGTAAAAATTGTTTTCAATTGCTCTTTAAGTCTCCTTAGGAAGAGGGTTCAGTTATTTATTCCTCCCCCTTCTGTTATTGTTTGCTATCCTCATTAAAATATGAAATCCTACAAATGTTTGGGTGGTTTTAGTTCAAGCAGACGCTGTTTTTTCAGGCGCAAGTTTTGACAAATTCTCGCCCTTTTCAAAGAAACCCGGAGAAAATCCACGCATGCACGGGGAGAACATGCTAACTGGGTGGAATTTAACTCAGCTGTGAGGTCTGCGCGCTAACCACACGACCACCGTACAGCTTGATATAAATTCATATTTAATGTTATCATTATTATTATTATTATTATTATTTTGTACATGAATGTGAAAAAAGTGTAAAAAAATGATCTTAAACGAGCAACACCAGATACTCGGTTAAAAATGGTATACCTTTAAAATGCAACACTGAGGGTTCCTTGGGGGTCTAAAGTCAAAAAGCCTCGGTCACCTTGGAGCAGATGAATTCACAGGAGGATTCAGGAGGAGAAAAATACTGTGTTCCTTCGACCTCCCGACTCCTTTAATATTCCGGTGAAAGAGCTTAGGAGGGGGGGGGTGGGGGGGAAGACATTGAGATATATTGAATGAAACGAGACACAGGAGGCCTCGTCCTCCTTCTCATCTTCTCAGAGTGTGGAGCCTTCATCCTAAGACCGCCGATGTCTGGCCTCTGGCAAACTCAGTCTGCTCGCCATCTCCGCGTACGAGGCTCGCCACCCCCCCCCGCCCCCCTCGGCGTGATTAAAAGGATCAAGGGCGCCAAAGTGAAATATGTTACGCGTTTGTAGGCGTGTGTATGTGTGTGTGTGTACATATGCCGCACCGCCTGCAGCCTCTTTGCCTCATTAACACAAATCAATGATGACACTTCCTTCCAGCGACGGGCACGGAGGATGACGAGGAGGAGGCGTGGAGGGCGCTCCTGTCATCTTCATCAGCGCGCCGTGCAGGTGTGTGGAAAGGTTTCATTACGCGTCTTTTGACGTCTCAATGTGAGCATTATGCAACCCGCGTACGGAAGAGAATCTCGGGAAGCACGAGGTCGCGTCAGGAGGAAGTCGGCATCTCCTCAAGAGCATCCAGAAATCTTGTGTCAGCACCTTGACTAAAGGTACTAACCAGGAAAATAAATTTGTCAAAACTTGCGCCTGAAAAAACAGCGTCTGCTTGAACTAAAACCACCCAAACATTTGTAGGATTTCATATTTTAATGAGGATAGCAAACAATAACAGAAGGGGGAGGAATTAATAACTGAACCCTCTTCCTAAGGAGACTTAAAGAGCAATTGAAAACAATTTTTACCGAACAATTTAAGTCAGGGGGCAGCACGGCGGTCGAGTGGTTAGCGCGCAGACCTCACAGCTGAGTTAAATTCCACCCAGTTAGCATGTTCTCCCCGTGCATGCGTGGATTTTCTCCGGGTTTCTTTGAAAAGGGCGAGAATTTGTCAAAACTTGCGCCTGAAAAAACAGCGTCTGCTTGAACTAAAACCACCCAAACATTTGTAGGATTTCATATTTTAATGAGGATAGCAAACAATGACAGAAGGGGGAGGAATAAATAACTGAACCCTCTGCCTAAGGAGACTTAAAGAGCAATTGAAGTCAGGGGGCAGCGCGGCGGACGAGTGGTTAGCGCGCAGACCTCACAGCTCGGAGACCAGGGTTCGATTCCCACCCTCGGCCATGTTCTCCCCGTGCATGCGTGGGTTTTCTCCGGGTACTCCGGTTTCCTCCCACATTCCAAAAACATGCTAGGTTAATTAGCGACTCCAAATTGTCCATAGGTATGAATGTGAGTGTGAATGGTTGTTTGTCTATATGTGCCCTGTGATTGGCTGGCCACCAGTCCAGGGTGTACCCCGCCTCTCGCCTGAAGACAGCTGGGATAGGCTCCAGCATACCCACGACCCTCGTGAGGATTAGCGGTAGAAAATGAATGAATAATAATAATAATAATTACCACTGTTATTATTATTCCTGATACTACTATTCCTTTACCACTACTTCTACAAATACTACTACTAATAATTATGTTCTTTGTTACTCATTATATTTCAATTATATTTTAATGAGATTTTATGTTTTTTTCTTCGATAGCATTGTAGTCTACGTTATGCTTTAGACCAGGGGATCTCAAACACGCGGCCCGCGTGCCAGATGTGGCCCGCAGGACACTAGTTTGAGGCCCCCGCCTTGATATGAAAGTTTAATGTTAAAGTTTGATATGGATGTTGTATGGTATCATGTACCCAGAAAAAATGATTACGTTTGATTCATGTTCATGTTAAAGGTTAAATAACTGTTAATAGTTATCCTCCCTATCCGTGTGGAAGTGGTAAGTTTTTGGCTATTTAAGTTGAAAGGAAATAACTCGAAGGCTACCGTTTAGGTGGCTAGCTCTCTAGTTTGCGAGTTAGCATGTGTCTCAAAACCCTGCAGTTGCGCAATATGTTGTAAATAAAAAGAGTATAAATGTGATTATAGTCGTGTTTTGTCATGTCTACAGGGCTCTAATAATGCTTTGTTCATTTTAATCTGAAAAAAATAATTTGAATAATAATTTTAAATTTTTTTAAATAATTTTATTATTTGCTGTTTTATTATTATTATATTTATTTATTTATTTATTACTGATTGATTGATTTTCTTTATTCTTGATTTGTTTATTTATTTTTTTGGAAAACCTGATGCGGCCCAGTCTCACCCAGACCCTAGCTCCAGTGGCCCCCAGGTAAATTGAGTTTGAGACCCCTGCTTTAGACATTCCCATGCATACCGAAAATGAGTTTTTAGCAATCAAAGGAAAATGTTTTCGATGTCATCCCTGACCGACACGTGTTTTTGTCTTGTTTGACACCAAAGCCGATTGAAATATTGAATGCACCTTCGTGGCCCATGCAGCATGGTCAGTCACGAGTGGCGAGATGGTGCCAGACTGTGATTTTCACCTGAAAGGGAAAGGACACAATAGAAGATAACGGAAAAGGAAGGACGCTCACAGGAATTTTCTTTTTTCTCCATGCAGTTTGAGGAATAATCGAAAGCCATTAGTATTGAGCCGAGGCCGGGGAATTCAGTCTTAATTTGTTTCTTTATTCTTTTGCCCCTCAACCCTCCTTTGCCTCGACACCGAGCACACTTTTATCTATACAACGAGGGATTGGGAAATGGTTTATCTGATTTGCCTGTCAGTCTCTGCTGTTGCCGGCTTTGCTGATGTCCCGCGCGCTGGCATGGACGCTATCTCACCCGTGAGCAGAAAATGCACTCACGCACGGCAAAGTCGGTCATTTAGCAAGCTCAGCAGAAGGACATTTAGAGGTGGCTGACGGCGGATTTGCTCTCTAAGCTTGACTTTTGCCAAAGGTTGGCTCCTTTGGGAGACGCAGAGGCTAAAGTTTAGTCAGAGGCGGAATCGACCGACGTTTTTGACCCTGGTTTTGCCGTCTGAACCTGACTTTTTGCGGTTTTGTCTATTGTTCTATTTTCTCTTTGTTCTCTTTATACCTTTTTCCGTTCTTTAGTAATCATCAGTAGTTTCAGGGAAATATCAGTTCCCGACTAAAATACAAGAATGAAGAGTCTTGAACCAGTCATGATGTGCTATATATATCACTATATTGACACTTACTATGGTACCCATTATGGCATTGGATGCTCATATCACCGAGTACTTCGGTACGGGACAAAAAATTACAAAAAAAAAAACAAACCTTAAACTGTATTACGGAAAGCAGGAAGTGAACAAATATAACGGTTACTGATTTAAAAAATGTAAAAAAATAATTTTTAATTTTTTTTTAAACAATTTTAAATTTTTTTAAACAATTTTAAACAATTTTAAACAATTTAAAATTAAAAAATACAAAAATAAAAAATTTAAAAAATAAAAAACAAACTATATTAGGAAAGCAGGAAGTGAACAAATGTAACAGTTCCTGATTAAATTTTTTTTTTTTTAATTTAAATTTTAAAAATACAAAAATAAAAAAAACTTAAACAATATTAGGAAAGCAGGAAGTGAACAAATGTAACAGTTCCTGATTAAATTTTTTTTTAAAAAAATTTAAATTTTAAAAATACAAAAATAAAAAAAACTTAAACAATATTAGGAAAGCAGGAAGTGAACAAATGTAACAGTTAGTGATTGTAAAAGTACCAGATGGAGGGGTAGGATTTAATAAGCTTTGCTTCTTCCTACTCCTTTTGGACATGTGGAACTGGGAACTGATTATGGGATGCATCATTTATCCATTCGTTGTCAGCCTCCTCGTTCTATTTTTTTTTTGATTGCTCACACCGAAGGACGTCTTTGCAGCAGAATCCTAAACACAGCAGAGCACTCCTGTCATAGAGCGTTTTTGCCGTTGGTAGCTTAGCTTTTCTCAAAATGCGGCCCCTTGAACTGTCTTGTTGATTAGCCCTGCCGTCGGCAGCGTTGTAAAGCTTGGCTTTAATCGCATACCCAGGAGGAAGCATGTTTGAAAAGACCTCTTCTGGAAATTACCATCATGATTCCCAAGGAGGTACGACTATTCTTGTAAACAATTCTTGTTCTTGTGAACAATAGTCGTATTTGTCTGCACGGCCGCGGTGTCGTAGATTTCTGTCACTTCCGAGATGAGCCTCTCGTCGTCCGTTCTTTAGTAATCATCAGTAGTTTCGGGGAAATATCAGTTCCCGACTAAAATACAAGGATAAAGAGTCTTGAACCAGTCATGATGTGCTATATATATCATTGGATGCTCATATCACCGAGTACTTTGGTATGGGACAAAAAATTACAAAATGGAAAAAAAAAAAAAAACCTTAAACTGTATCACGGAAAACAGGAAGTGAACAAATGTAACAGTTACTAATTTAAAAAATTTTAAAAAAATTTAAATTAAAAAATTTTTAAATTTAAAAATTTTAAAACATTAAAAAATAAAAAAAAACCTAAATGATATTAGGAAAGCAGGAAGTGAACAAATGTAACAGTTACTGATTGTAAAAGTACCAGATGGAGGGGTAGGATTTAATAAGCTTTGCTTCTTCCTACTCCTTTTGGACATGTGGAACTGGGGAAAAAAAAAACCTTAAACTATATTACGGAAAGCAGGAAGTGAACAAATGTAACAGTTACTGATTTAAAAAATTAACAAACTTAAAAAAACTTAATTTAAATTTTTTTTTAAATTTTAAAAAATTTTAAAATTTTAAAAATAAATAAAAAATTAAAAATAAAAAATTTAAAAAACTTAAACGATATTAGGAAAGCAGGAAGTGAACAAATGTAAGTACCAGATGGAGGGGTAGGATTTAATAAGCTTTGCTTCTTCCTACTCCTTTTGGACATGTGGAACTGGGAACTGATTATGGGATGCATCATTTATCCATCCGTTGAAAAGACCTCTTCTGAAAATTACCACCATGATTCCCAAGAAGGTACGACTATTCTCTACAAATGATTACGGACTATCCGAACTGCCTGTCAAGAGCAAAAAAAAAAAAAACAAGACATCTCTATTGCTTTTTCTCCGACTCTGCTCGTCGGTATCGCCTCCCACCCCCCTGCTGTAAATCCCCCCAAGAAAAGCTGTTCCGTTTGTCAGCGTCATTCCAGCTAGCCAGGTGCAGTGCAGACTCTGTTTAGATTGGAGCGTCGGCGTCCCTCTTTTCGGGGTTGTCATCTGTAAACGCGCGGAGCCAAAGACAAAATGACAGATCTGTTTTGTTGCCTTTGGTTCCGTTTGGATTGTACAAGGCGTGGGAGCCGCGGGGGTTTAATGTGGACTTGTTTGTGCAGACCCAATGTCATTCATCACTGAGCAGTGTCACTATTGCCCGCCTTTAAACGGGTGTCACATGAAGATGAATTGTGGCCGGCGAGCTGGCTTAATGACAACAATGATCTCAAAGCCGCAGCGCAGTCATGTGTGACGGTGTGCACGGCGCAATATGCGCTGAATTCCGATGACATCACATCCACACAACAGTCATAATACGAAAACAATTCCAGAAAGTTTTCTAATTCAGTAACGATAACAACCAGTAATCCACCACCGGTAGTCGGTCTTCGGTTTACCGTTTTGGGGTTACAAAGCCATAAATTTAAATGTAAAAATATCCATAAACGCAAAACTAGCTACAGTGGATGCGTCACGGAAGAATACATTGCATGTTTAATATTGGTCACCTGACCGACCGACGCGGTGTCGTCGATTTCTGTCACTTCCGACATAGGCCTCCATTGTCGTCCATTTTTTCATCAGAAAACAAAAGTTTCTTTATACCTTTTTTCCGTCCGTAATTATCAGTAGTTTCGGGGAAATATCAGTTCCCGACTAAAATACAAGGATGAAGAGTCTTGAACCAGTCATGATGTGCTATATATATCACTATATTGACACTTACTATGGTACACATTATGGCATTGGATGCTCATATCACCTCGTATTTCGGTACGTGGCAAAAATAAAATAAAAAATAAATTTAATTAATTAATTTTTAAAAATACACTTAAACTATATTAGGAAAGCAGGTAGTTCACAAAAATAACATTTAAAAAAATTAAAAACATAAAAAACATTTTTTCAAATAGACTTGAACTATATTAGGAAAGCAGGAAGTGACAAATGTAACGATATGTAATGATATATATATCACTATATTGACACTTTCAATGGTACCCATTATGTCATTGGATGCTCATATCACCTACTATTTCAGTACGGGACAAAAAATTACAAAATTTAAAAATAAACAAAAAACAAAAAAAAACTTAAATTGTATTACAGAAAGCAGGAAGTGAACAAATATAACGGTAACTGATTAAAAATTTGTGTGAATGTGCATATGTTAATATTTTGACACAATGCTAACCTTCTGCACGTTACACTCCTCCATGCTCCAACACGTTACCCTTGCTGTTGAGTGTGTTCATAAAGATAAATACAAATAAATAAAAGAATTCTTTTTAAATAATTGAACTATGAACTATTTCACAATTTTCGAGTTTGTGCATATTTGTGTGAATGTGCATGCTTTAATTTTGTTGACACAATGCTAACCTTCTGCACGTTACGCTCCTCCATGCTCCAACACATTACCCTTATTGTTGGGTGTGTTCATAAAGATAAATACAAATAAATAAAAGATATTTTTTTATAATTGAACTATGAACTATTTCACAATTTTCAAGTTTGTGCATATTTGTGCGAATGTGCATGCTTTAATTTTGTTGACACAATGCTAACCTTCTGCACGTTACGCTCCTCCATGCTCCAACTGTTGAGTGTGTTCATAAAGATAAATACAAATAAATAAAAGATATATTTTTTTATAATTGAACTATAAACTATTTCACAATTTTCAAGTTTGTGCATATTTGTGTGAATGCGCATGCTTTAATTTTGTTGACACAATGCTAACCTTCTGCATGTTACGCTCCTCCATGCTCCAACACATTACCCTTACTGTTGAGTGTGTTCATAAAGATAAATAATTTTTTTTTTTATAATTGAACTATGAACTATTTCACAATTTTCGAGTTTGTGCATATTTGTGCGAATGTGCATGCTTTAATTTTGTTGACACAATGCTAACCTTCTGCATGTTACGCTCCTCCATGCGCCAATACATTACCCTTACTGTTGAGTGTGTTCACAAAGATAAATACATAAATACAAATAAATAAAAGATAATTTCTTAATTCGCGCTGTAATTTGCTGGCGACCAGTCCAGGGTGTACCCCGCCTCTTGCCCCAAAGACAGCTGGGATAGGCTCCAGCACCCCCCGAAAGTGAAAAGCCGAACTGTGGACGGTTATGGTGTCGCGTTAAAAACATAAAATATAAAATGTGAAAACGTGTTTTCTGTAGCTTTTCAAAAAAGAGAAATGTTGTTATTATGCTGTTCAAACCACCATAAAGTTGATCCGAGGTTGATTGGAAAAGCTGCTCTTTGTTAACCTCTAGACCAAAGGTGGGCAAACTTTTTGACTCGCGGGCCGCATTGATATAACAACATTTCCGGGGGGGGGCAGACTATATATTTTACACGTAACAGTCCACCTGGTATTATTGTATCTGTAAAATTGTCATGCAATCTGCTATTATTATTTATTATTTTATATTTATATTTAAATATTTTAAAAATAATAAAATATTATAATAATTCAAATAAAATTAAAATAATAATTATTATATTATTATTATGTAAAATATGCAAATATAACAATATTATTATATATAATTAATATAATAATTAGCATTAATATAATAAATATAATAATCATAATAGTTATAATAATAATATAATAATTATTATTTTAAATTTTATTATTATTATGTGCTTGTGTCTCTTTTTTCAGGAGCACTTTGTAAACAACAGACCATGTCAAAAAACGAAATTGATACAACCATCAAAAGGTTGGCTCAGGCCATGATGCCAGGTTGTATGTTGACTTTAAATTAAATACTTTGGAAAGATTGGGCGGGCCGTATTCAAACACTTGGCGGGCCGGATGTGGCCCCCGGGCCGTAGTTTGCCCACCCCTGCTCTAGGCTGTTGTGGAACTTCAGAGGAATCAAACATTTCTCACGACTGGACCGTGACATTTACGTTTTCTCCTAGCCAATTAAGCTCTTGATGTGTTGCTTATTATGGCCTGTAATGGAGATTAGTGGAAGTGGCCTCGCTTATTCCCAGCTCTTATCGTTCCTGCCTGCGGCAAGAAGGTCATCGATCGCTTTTGATCCTTCCGGAGCAGGAGTCTAACGTCTCGGAACTTTGTGTGTCCCCGCAGACCTTCAGGATATCGTGTTTGTCATCCAGAGTCAAAGCAACTCCTTTCACGTGAGGCGGGCGGAAAAGCAAAGGGCGGATTTACTGCAGCAGGCACGCGCTCAGTCAGAGGTAAGATTCCAAATGGTATCTCCTTTTTTTTTAAATTTCAGCACATTTATGCCACTTTTTTATTTATGAATATTATTTTCATTCAGACCAAAAAGTAATGGAGCTATCTGTGGGAGATTATTATGTAAAAATACAGTTTAATTGTTTTTTAATTAAAAGAAAGGAATTTTTTTAATTAAAACCATTAAAACAAATTTTTAAATAGACTTAAACTATATTAGGAAAGCAGGAAGTGACCAAATGTAACGATATGTAATGATATATATATCACTATATATATCACTATATTGACACTTACTATGGTACCCATTATGTCATTGGATGCTCATATTTTATTTATTGATTTAAAAATTTTGAAGTTTTGAAATTTTGAAGTTTTGAAAT
The DNA here is from genome assembly GCF_030265055.1 of Doryrhamphus excisus. Taxonomy (NCBI): domain Eukaryota; kingdom Metazoa; phylum Chordata; class Actinopteri; order Syngnathiformes; family Syngnathidae; genus Doryrhamphus; species Doryrhamphus excisus. The sequence goes on from NC_080473.1 coordinate 21,155,374, forward strand.
TTTGAAGTTTTGAAATTTTGAAATTTAAACATTCAAAAATTCAAAATTTTTAAAATTTTAAAAATACAAAATTACAAAATTACAAAGTTAAAAAAATCACAAAATAAAAAAAAAACTTATATTAGGAAAGCAGGAAGTGAACAAATTGTAAAAGTACTGGAGGGGTAGGATTTAATAAGCTTTGCTTCTTCCTACTCCTTTTGGACATGTGGAACTGGGAACTGATTATGGGATGCACTCAATTGGAATCTGATGCATGTTCAAATGAAATTAAACCATTAACATTACCAAGTTCACATTGTATGTCAATGCAGATGTTAGCTCATTTGCATCTAAAATTGTGTTTGTAATAATAATAAGCCATAATAATAAGCTGTTTACGTTTCATGAGGTGTGACATCTTATCCGTGTTTGGTCAACTTATATGTGTTGGTGTTGGGAATACGTAACGAGGTGTTATACTCAGGGGAATTAAGGCAGCTGAAATATGTCAAATTTCACGAGAAATAATAAGAAAGATACACCCCCCCTCCCCAATACCTCTGCTCAACTTAAAAACTGTACCGTGCATAAAAATACAGATTTTAGTTTATTGAAGAAATCCAGGCTGTTTCTGTGCTTTGATGTGATGTCAACACCCCCCTTCCTAATTTGGGAGCATTAGCAGCAACTTTTACTTCATGGGAAATGATGGCAGCTGGCGAACGCTTGTTTTAATGAGCATGCGTCCTTTTTAAATTGACGCTAAACTTAATTTAGTGTGGCCATTTTTAAGTCAATGTAACATGCACAAAGTGTGTGTGCCCTTATGGAAAAAAATATATTGCAGTATATTGGCAAATATTATGCAATATATTAGGAAATATATTTCCATATATGGGATCTTATGTTTATATTTTCAAATATATTTAAAATAAATATATTTAAAATTTAAAATTTAAAATTTAAAATTTAAAATTTAAAATTTAAAATTTAAAATTTAAAATTTTTAAATTTAAAACATTTAAATTAAAAAAGATTATTTAATTTTTTTTGTCCCGTACCAAAGTACTCGGTGATATGAGCATCTAAGTGTCAATATAGTGATATATATAGCACATCATGATTTTTTTATTTTATTTTTTTTTTAATGTATGAATCTGCTGGATAGAAATAACCAAAAATTAAAGTAAAATATAAAATATTAAGGAGAATATTTGCTTTTTTTTTGTTTCCTTGATTTTTATTAGACAAATTTGAGGATTTTTTTGCACCACTCTACAAAAACTTAATAGATAAAACCCGAATAATAATAATAATAATGATAATAATACATTATAATAATACATTATTATTATTGTTATTATTCGGGTTTTATCTATTAAGTTTTTGTAGAGTGGTGCAAAAAAATCCTCAAAATTGTCCAATAAAAATCAAGGAAACAAAAAAAACAAATATTAATATTAAATATTAATATTTTATATTTTACTTTAATTTTTGGTTATTTCTATCCAGCAGATTCATACATTAAAAAATCTTTAATGATAATAATACATTATAATAATACATTATTATTATTATTATTATTACGGAAGATGTAGTCACTCATGCAATGTAAAATATAAAATATTAAGGAAAATATTTGCTGAATATTTGTGTTTTTTTGTTGTTGTTGTTTTTTTCAGAAACCACCAGTGGTTTTGCTGCTCCACAGTTTATCCGACAACGAAGGAGACTGGAGTATCCTTCCTCTGCTGCCTTAGTGAGTACCCCTGAGCTCGTGATCGGCGTTATACGAAGATAATCAGCCATCCGGTGGTTGACGTTTGAGTGCTCGTCCCACACGGACAGGCCACTAAAATCGTACAGCTTGTACGATTCCGCCATTGACATTTACTCGTGTCATCGACAAGATGAATCCATACACTCTCGTTCCGGAACAGAGATGTCTCGGTGCTTGTGATGTTTGTGTGGAAACGCGCCTCGGGGGAAATCCGCTCTCGCCTTGAATTTGACAGGCCGGGCGCTACTCAGCGACGCCTACATCGAAATTAAGCATTCCATTTGTTCCGATTCTGATTTAAAAATGTTTTTTTTTTTTTGTATATCCTCAGCTTATCTATCTCCTTCGGGAAGAATTCCTCCTGGATTCTGTTTCTGGAGGAGGAAACCGACGTGAAAATGACGAGGCTGGTTCAAGTCCTCGCAAAGTTTGACAAAAATAAAGTAAGTCTCCAATTTCTTCTATTTCCGTTTGCTCAAAAAAAAAATAAATAAATAAAAATGAGCCAGCAGGTAGAAAGCGATGTGAGCTGGGTTGATCATCTGCTCAATTAAGAGATCTGCCATCTGCTCGGCTGAGGCGGCTCACGGTGAAAACCGACAAACGTGTCACTCACGTCGCCGCTGTAGTGCTAATTTCAGTCTCTGGATACGTGATTTTTAATTATATATCGCTTCTTAGATTGTTACCAATAAATGCATATGCTTTAAAAGTGTATTTCATGATATGGTTTAAGTTCCGTAGCTTTATATATAATACTCTATATACTACTGGTAATAATAATAGGAGGATTTTTTTGTTTCTATTCACACAAAGATGTTAAATATTAATAAAATAAAAATCAAGGAAACAAAAAAAAGAAAATATTCTCCTTAATATTTTATATTTTACTTTAATTTTTGGTTATTTCTATCTAGCAGATTCATACATTAAAAAATCCTTAAAAATCTTTAATAATTAGAATGCGTCTTCTGAATGGTATTTGGATTTTAGTTTATTGAGTTAGCTCATTTAGCCATTTTTCTGTTTGAAAAGTAGAATTTGCTTTAAAAAAAAAAAAAATAAATGGCCGTAGCCAAACACAAATCAGTGTTAATTAATTTGGAAAAAACCATGTGACCATGATTTAAAAAGTTATTAATTATTTTTGTAGAGTGGCGCAAAAAAATCCTCAAAATTGTCCAATAAAAATCAAGGAAACAAAAAAAATATTCTATTCACACAAATATGTTAAATATTAATTAAATAAAAATCAAGGAAACAAAAAACAAAAAAAAAAGAAAATATTCTCCTTAATATTTTATATTTTACTTTAATTTGGGTTATTTCCATCTCGCAGATTTATACGTTAAAAAATCCTTTAAAATCTTTAATAATTTGAATTTGAATGTGTCTTCTGGATGGTATTTGGATCAGAAGACGCATTTTAATTATTAAAGATTTTAAAGGATTTTTTAATGTATGAATCTGCTAGATAAAAATACCCCAAATTAAAGTAAAATATAAAATATTAAGGAAAATATTTTGTCTTTTTTTGTTTCCTTGATTTTTATTGGACAATTTTGAGGATTTTTTTGCACCACTCTACAAAAACTTAATAGATAAAAACCCGAATAATAATAATAATAATAATAATAATACTTTATTATTATTACGGAAGATGTAGTCACTCATGCAATTCCAGCTGCATTTGGAAAATAATAGGAGTGTAAAAGTCACTATAGGGGTGTTATTTCACATCTAGATGGCTTTAATAATGTTAAAAAAACTATATTTAGAAAGTTATAAACAGGTTTTCTATGCAACAATTATGAAATTATTAATTATTATTATTAATAATTATCTATTAATGAATCCTACTAATTTGTAGGCAATTCTGGAACCAACAAGAGCCGATTGTATTTAATAATTTTGGACAAGAACAAGTAAAAAATATATTCATATGTCTCACCGGCTGCACGGTGGAAGAGTGGTTAGCGCGCAGGCCTCGCAGCTAGGAGACCCGAGTTCGATTCCACCCTCGGGTTTGCATGTTCTCCCCGTGCATGCGTGGGTTTTCTCCCGGGTATTCCGGTTTCCTCCCACATTCCAAACAGACCCCGGTATCATATAATGCTAATGCTAATGACCTTATCCCACTATTCCATCAGGAATGGTTTCTCGGGAAGCCCCTCCATGACGAGGAGTCCACCATCATCCATCACTACGCCTTCGCAGAGAACCCCTCTGTCTTCAAATACCCCGACTTCTCCGCCGCTTGGGCCTTAAGCATCCCCCTGGTGGTGCGGTGAGTGCGTGACACTTTTTCGGGTTTGATTCCGCGATCTGAGATGTCACACTCAGCCAAGTGTAACGCGGTCATTTCTTATTTTAAGGCTCGCCGACAAAGTCAGAGAGGAGCCGCTGAAATCCGACTTCACCATTGACCTGAAACACGAGGTGAGATGGAAAGTTGATTGACACTTTCTGGTAAAGTGGTACTGGTAAATGTTATCCTGGGATGTACCAACTTGTGTAAAAGCTGTCTTAAGTTGCCGTGGAAACAGAATCAACGTTTCAAACTCTAAAATGAATGCAAGGAAACGCATGTTGGGGTTTTAGATGGGCCAGTATGACATGACCTCGTGTTATTGGTAATGGTAATGGTAATGGTAATGGTAATGGTAATGGTAATGGTAATGGTAATGGTAATGTCCAAAAGGAGTAGGAAGAAGCAAAGCTTATTAAATCCTACCCCTCCATATGGTACTTTTACAATCAGTAACTGTTACATTTGTTCACTTCCTGCTTTCCTAATATTATTGCAGTTATTTATTTCTTTATTTAATAAATTTCTGTATTTTTTAAATAGATTTTTTATTTTTTTTATATATTTTTAAAAATAATTTAAAAAATACTTTTTAAAAAATCATTTGTTTTTATTTTTTAAATAATTTTAAAAAAATTTAATTTAATTTTTTTTCATTTGAACATGCATCAGATTCCAATTGAGTGCATCCCATAATCAGTTCCCAGTTCCACATGTCCAAAAGGAGTAGGAAGAAGCAAAGCTTATTAAATCCTACCCCTCCATCTGGTACTTTTACAATCAGTAACTGTTATATTTGTTCACCTCCTGCTTTCCTAATATCGTTTAAGTTTTTACTTTATTTATTTATTTTTTGTATTTTTTTTTTAATTTTTAGATTTTTTAATTTTTTTTGTTTTTTGTTTTTTATTTGTTTTATTAATTTTTAATTTATTTATTTATTTATTTATTTATTTTTTTGTGGTGGTATGAGCATCCAATGCCATAATGGGTACCATAGTAAGTGTCAATATAGTGATATATATAGCACATCATGACTGGTTCAAGACTCTTCATCTTTGTATTTAGTCAGTAACTGTTACATTTGTTCACTTCCTGCTTTCCTAATGTTATTTTTATTTTTATTCTTTTTCTCAGGACTCAGAGGTGCACTACTTTTACCATCAGTAACTGTTACATTTGTTCACTTCCTGCTTTCCTATTTTTATTTTTATTTTTATTTTTTTACTGTTACATTTGTTCACTTCCTGCTTTCCAAATATAGTTTGTTTTTTAATTTTTTGATTTTTAAATTAAAAAATAAAAAAAATTAAAATTTTAAATTTTAAAAAATTAAAAAAATTAAAAAAAAAAAAGAATTAAAGAATTAAAAAATTTAAAGAATTAAAAAAATTAAAGAATTAAAGAATTAAAGAATTAAAGAATTAAAGAATTATTAAATTTTAAAATTTAAAGAATTAAAAAAATTAAAAAATTAAAAAATAAAAAAAATACAAAAAATTAAAATAAAGTATTAAGAATTAAAAAAAATAAAATTAAAAAAATAATAATAATTTCATTTTTTTTGTCCCGTACCAAAGTACTGGGTGATATGAGCATCCAATGCCATAATGTGTACCATAGTGCGTGTCAATATAGTGATATATATAGCACATCATGACTGGTTCAAGACTCTTCATCCTTGTATTTAGCAAACATCAACTGCTTGTATTGTTTCTTGAATTGCCTCGTCATTGTGCATCGTTTGACTTCCTTACTCAACCCATTCCATGATTGCAGGTGGCCTTGTACATTTGGGACAACGGCAACGGTCCACATCTGACCGCCGTACCCGAGCTCTGCACTGAACCCGAGGACTCTCCAAGGGCTGACTTCTGCGCCACGACTCTGAGCGCCCAAACTCCGCCCTGTGTGAGTATCGCCCTTCCCCATCCAAGCACATTTTCCAACAGGAAATTTAAAGCCAACGTGATCCACTTACGGTATTCCAGCTTCAGGCATAACCTTGAATGTTCCCGCTTCCGTATATGTCACTAAGAGAGTGTAGTTGCAAGTACTGTTCCAGTTTATGTTCATGTGTGGACTTTTATATTTCATTAGCCTCCTACTGGATCTTTTCTTATTTACTATTATCTCCACCAAAGGCTCTGCTTGGATTAGATCTCATTCCGAGGAAATTGCATTTCGCACACACACACACACACACACAAACACACACACACACACACACACTTGTATCAATGTTGTCTCCACAGCTCAGACGGATACGCTTGATTAATGAGACACGCTTAGGCTTTAATATTGATCTGGCGTATGCTGCTTCCTGTTTACGACAAGATAGAAGAGAAAAAAAGATCCACTCGGCTTCATGTGTGAAGAACCGGTTATTAATTCAAGGCGGCCTTTTGGCTACGAATGTTTGATGGGAGTTTGACGTGATTTTGATTGACTAGCGGGAACGTTTTCTAATTATTCGAATATTTAAGAAAGGAATGACAGTTTTTTTTCTCGTAGATATATTCTATTATTTAATAATAATAGAATCACCTCGTACTTTGGTACGTGACATAAATAAAATTACAAAAAAAAACCTTAAAATATATATTTATAAAAATTATATATTATATTTAAAGCATGCGTTTCAATGCCTTATTCTTCCAAACACAATTTAAAATTTAAAATTTAAAATTTAAAATTTAAAATTTAAAATTTAAAATTTAAAATTTAAAATTTAAAATTTAAAATTTTAAAATTTAAAATTTAATAATTTAAAATTTTTTAAAATGAATAATTTAATAATTTAATAATTTAATAATTTAATAATTTAATAATTTAATAATTTAATAATTTAATAATTTAATAATTTAATAATTTAATAATTTAATAATTTAATAATTTAATAATAATTAAATTTACCTCGGCAACCCAAACTGATAACTGTTGTGTCAAATAAATAATAAATAATAAATAATAAATAATAAATAATAAATAATAAATAATAAATAATAAATAATAAATAATAAATAATAAATAATAAATAATAAATAATAAATAATAAATAATAAATAATAAATAATTTAATTTCAAACAAATAATAACAACTAAAAAATAATAAAATAAAAATGTATTTAAAAATTCAAAAAATTATATTAGGAATGCAGGAAGTGAACAAATGTAACAGTTACTCTTATAGTTGCTCTTATAGAGCAGCTCCACACAATAACCAGCACAGAAAGCTTTCTAGATATTCCAGAATCTGCACATACCATATTTTCTGGACTATAAGTTGCTCCGGAGTATAAGTCGCACAAGGCCAAAAATTCATAATTAGGTGGAAAAAAACATGCATAAGTCGCGTTTTTTGCGGGTAATTTTATTTACCTCTTGACCAAAACAGACATTACGTATATTATATTGACACTTACGGTACTTATGGTACAACAACCTGACCGGGTCATTTTTGACCCACTTCTGCATCTAAGGGTTAAAAACCACATAGGTAGCTGAGCGGGTGTGTTTCCCTGCTAGCATTATCAGCCTGCAAAAGTGCCTTTTCAGCTTGGAGGACGCAAGCCCAACCATCGTCAACTTCTCGACACACAATAACAGCCTGCAAACTCAATCTCCCGGCTTTGTTGCATTTGAAATCCAACTCTGTGATTCCATTTTCATGATTCATGTCTGTTATTTTCACAAAAGGGGGAGCCGGTGAATAAAGAAAATGTCTTTGTGGCTGTGAAAACGTGTAAGAAGTTCCACAGTGAAAGAGGTGGGTGCTCTATGTGATATCTATTCAGATACATGACACATATTGATTGCTTTGTAGTTCATTTGGCCAGGAGCAAGGCATTAATAAGACGATTTTTAATAATCGGCCTAATAGCCCATGAGTCAAGAATTTGCATATTTCAGCAAATTATATGAATTTATTTCAGAATTAAGCATTTTAAAGCATAAAAGTGGATAAATAAAGCCTAATAGAAATATAAGGCATTAATAAGCCGATTTTTAATAATCGGCCTAATAGCCCATGAGTCAAAAATGTGCATATTTCAAATAATTGTATGTATTTTTTTCCAGAATTAAGCATTTTCAAGCATAAAAGTGGATGAATAAAGTCTAATAGAAATATAAAGCATTAATAAGCCGATTTTTAATAATCAGCCTAATAGCCCATGAGTAAAAAATTTGCATATTTCAGCAAATTGTATGTATTTTACCCCAAATTAAGCATTTTAAAGCATAAAAGTGGATAAATAAAGTCTAATAGAAATATAAGGCATTAATAAGCCGATTTTTAATAATCAGCCTAATAGCCCATGAGTCAAAAATGTGCATATTTCAGATAATTGTATGTATTTTTTCCAGAATTAGGCATTTTCAAGCATAAAAGTGAATAAATAAAGTCTAATAGAAATATAAAGCATTAATAAGCCGATTTTTAATAATCGGCCTAATAGCCCATGAGTCAAAAAATGTTTCAAAAATTTCAGCAAATTGTATGTATAACCACTCAACCGCCATAACGTCATAATAATAATCATAATAACAACATGGGCGACTGTTGCCGCCATAACCCACGACAAGCTAAAACTCAACATTTGATTCCTGTCCGTCACCCATTCTGCTTCCCTACAACACATTTACTGCGACACACAATAATATTTAAAAAAACATATTTAGAAAATAGTAACAGATTTTCTATGCCATAACTAGGAAAAAATTGCATTTAGAAAAATTGAATCCTACTTTGAGGAAATTCAGTTATCACAGTGGGGTCTGAAATTATTATTATTATTTTTATTTTATTTTATTTTATTTTATTTTATTTTATTTTTTTATTTTATTTTATTTTATTTTATTTTATTTTATTTTATTTTATTTTATTTTATTTTTATTTTATTTTTTTTATTTTATTTTATTTTATTTTATTATTATATTATAATAATATTATAATATATTATATACATTATTATAATTATTATTTTATTATTTATTATTATTATTTATTCTTTTTTATTATTATTATGCAGTTATAAATACTGCAAATAAATAAATCGCTCATGCCTTAAATAACCTTTATTATGTGTGTCCATTATGTCCATTATTGTATGTTTTCCTGCCATTTTTCATATTTTGGTGACCTTATTTAGCTGCATAAGAAGTACAATATATGAGCCGACTTCCATGATACGTAAGCGTGCATCAAGAAGCTTATTGAAATGTCACAGGTTGTAAACAGAATCTACAGAGTCTCGCTCTATTCCCAGAAGGCTGGCAAGAAACTCATTTAAAAATGTCACATCGAAATTACGTCGCACCTCGCACGACAACATCAAGTTATTTTCCTGCGGGTTGTTTTTCAAGCAATTGATAAGACTATTTCCCGTGATAAAGTTATGTTTCTTTATCATAGTTCCCGTCATCAAGAAGACCTGGGAGCGGGATGCCGTGTATCTGGAATACTACAGCGACCACGCCGATCCGGCACTACCCACCGTTAATTTAGGGGTGCCCAACACCGAGAGAGGTAAGAGATTCTTTTGCAATTTGCAATTATGCAGCCTGTCATGCATCAGATTCCAATTGAGTGCATCCCATAATCAGTTCCCAGTTCCACATGTCCAAAAGGAGTAGGAAGAAGCAAAGCTTATTAAATCCTACCCCTCCATCTGGTACTTTTACAATCACTAACTGTTACGTTTGTTCACTTCCTGCTTTCCTAATATAGTTTAAGTGTTATTTATTTATTTATTTATTTGTCACGTACCGAAGTAGGAGGTGATATGACCATACAATGACATAATGGGTACCATAGTAACTGTAAAATGTAAAAATGAGTACAATCAGTAACTGTTACATTTGTTCACTTCCTGCTTTCCTAATATAGTTTAAGGTTTTTTGGTATTATTTAATTTTTTTTTTTAATTGATTTTTAGTTTTAATTATTTATTTTTATTTTATTTTATTTAAAATTTTTTAAAATTTTCCTTTTCTCCATGCTAGCCCGGGCATGCCCATATAAGACATGGTTTGGCTTTTCACTAACTTTCCCAGAAAATTGTTCACCATCACAAATTGTATAGCTATTTTTATTTTTAAATTAAATAGTTTTATTTAACCTGGGCATGCCCATATAAGACATTGTTTGGCTTTTCACTAACTTTCCCAGAAAATTGTTCACCATCACAAATTGTATACATATTTTTATTTTTAAATTAAATATTTTTATTTAACCTGGGCATGCCCATATAAGACATTGTTTGGCTTTTCACTAACTTTCACAGAAAATTGTTCACCATCACAAATTGTATACCTATTTTTATTTTTAAATTAAATATTTTTATTTTATTTAACCTGGGCATGCCCATATAAGACATTGTTTGGCTTTTCACTAACTTTCCCAGAAAATTGTTCACCATCACAAATTGTATACCTATTTTTATTTTTAAATTAAATATTTTTATTTTTATTTAACCTGGGCATGCCCATATAAGACATTGTTTGGCTTTTCACTAACTTTCCCAGAAAATTGTTCACCATCACAAATTGTATACCTATTTTTATTTTTAAATTAAATATTTTTATTTTTATTTAACCTGGGCATGCCCATATAAGACATTGTTTGGCTTTTCACTAACTTTCCCAGAAAATTGTTCACCATCACAAATTGTATACCTATTTTTATTTTTAAATTAAATATTTTTATTTTTATTTAACCTGGGCATGCCCATATAAGACATTGTTTGGCTTTTCACTAACTTTCCCAGAAAATTGTTCACCATCACAAATTGTATACCTATTTTTATTTTTAAATTAAATATTTTTATTTTTATTTAACCCGGGCATGCCCATATAAGACATTGTTTGGCTTTTCACTAACTTTCCCAGAAAATTGTTCACCATCACAAATTGTATACCAATTTTTATTTAACCTGGGCATGCCCATATAAGACATTGTTTGGCTTTTCACTAACATTCCCAGAAAATTGTTCACCATCACAAATTGTATACCTATTTGTATTTTTAAATTAAATATTTTTATTTTTATTTAACCTGGGCATGCCCATATAAGACATTGTTTGGCTTTTCACTAACTTTCCCAGAAAATTGTTCACCATCACAAATTTTATTTTTATTTTTATTTTTATTTTTATTTTTATTTTTATTTTTATTTTTATTTTTATTTTTATTTTTATTTTTATTTTTATTTTTATTTTTATTTTTATTTTTATTTTTATTTTTATTTTTATTCTCAGGACTCAGAGGTGCACAGTATCCGTGTTTGCCTCCAATGTGTCTGCAGTCGTCTTGGCTTTTATTACAGAGTCATCCTAAAGATAAAAATGGATGCAATTGAAGCACCCCCAAGATCAAGCTAGCATCTCCCCAGGAATTATCGCTGCAGAAGCCAAGCTCTCACAGCCTGAGCTCCTCCTTCCTCCCTGCATGTTTGGATGCTCGTTGACAATTTGAAGTCCTGTCAGAATATTTCAGCTCTTGCAATTTATTGTAGCCTGCAGTGATGTTTACTAATTCAGAAGAGTACCTGCAGAACATTCCGGTTCCCGTGTCCTACGGACCTACAAGGTGAGGGCTTTGCCTCAGGGGGGGCCTCCAGGCAAGACTTTTGTTGCCACTGTCGAAACAGGTTCTCTTTCGCAGTCAGCCGTGTAACCACATTGTGTGGAGCTCTACACGCTTTCTCTGGTCTGCCTGAGGCTGAGGCCAAATGATTCCAGACAACAGATAGCTGGCGGTGACTAAAAGACCACCGAAGACCTTCGCTATTGCACCTTAATAGGATGATGCATGGGCTGCGGTCACTTTGGAAGAGAGGAGGGGGGGCGGGGGGGTGGAATCTTGATGGAGGAAGAGCGGTGCAATCTGCAGCCTGTCGTCCGTGACGGTGTGCAGGCTAACGAGCGGAGCAGGTCTGAGTCCTGGGCTCTGCTGGGTCTCGACGGGCTGCGAGCCGTCCAAGCGTGTCTTCTCTCACGTGGGACTGTCTTTTTAAAGTTGCTTCAAACTCTCAACCATGTTAGTAGTAAAAGTAATGGTAATGGTAATGGTAATGGTAATGGTAATGGTAATGGTTTAATTTCATTAGAACATGCATCAGATTCCAATTGAGTGCATCCCATAATCAGTTCCCAGTTCCACATGTCCAAAAGGAGTAGGAAGAAGCAAAGCTTATTAAATCCTACCCCTCCATCTGGTACTTTTACAATCAGTAACTGTTACATTTGTTCACTTCCTGCTTTCTTAATATAGTTAAATTTTATGTTATTACTTCCTGCTTTCCTAATATAATTTAAGTATTTTTTTTATTTTATTTTTATTTTTATATTTGTTCACTTCCTGCTTTCTTAATAAAGTTAAATTTTATTTTATTACTTCCTGCTTTCCTAATATAATTTAAGTATTTCTATATTTTTTTTACATTTGTTCACTTCCTGCTTTCTTAATAAAGTTACATTTTATTTTATTACTTCCTGCTTTCCTAATATAATTTAAGTATTTTTATTTTTTATTTTTTTGTTTTTATTTTTATTTTTATTTTTATTTTTATTTTTATTTTTATTTTTATTTTTATTTTTATTTTTATTTTTATTTTTATTTTTATTTTTATTTTTATTTTTATTTTTATTTTTATTTTTCAATTTATTTGAACATGCGTCAGATTCCAATTGAGTGCATCCCATAATCAGTTCCCAGTTCCACATGTCCAAAAGGAGTAGGAAGAAGCAAAGCTTATTAAATCCTACCCCTCCATCTGGTACTTTTACCATCAGTAACTGTTACATTTGTTCACTTCCTGCTTTCTTAATATAGTTAAATTTTATGTTATTACTTCCTGCTTTCCTAATATAATTTAAGTTTTTTTTTATTTGTTCACTTCCTGCTTTCTTAAGAAAGTTACATTTTATTTTATTACTTCCTGCTTTCCTAATATAATTTAAGTATTTTTATTTTTATTTTTATTTTTATTTTTATTTTTATTTTTATTTTTATTTTTATTTTTATTTTTATTTTTATTTTTATTTTTATTTTTATTTTTATTTTTATTTTTATTTTTATTTTTATTTTTATTTTTATTTTTATTTTTATTTTTATTTTTATTTTATTTTTGTCACATACCAAATTTCATAGAGAAGTATTGGATGACAATTTTAGCTAAGTGCTTATTTTTAGCCTTATGCATTATTTTATTTGTTTGAAGATGAACTATATCAGCAAGTTGAAGTATTTGTGATATCCAATATCCTCCAATATCAAATGAATGTGTCATTGTCGCCTTTGGCTGGCGTTAATGTATCCATTTATTATTATTAATAACAATAATGGATGTCACATGAACAGATTACATGTCCCTTTGAGCCTTGGGGAAAAAAAAAAACGTCTGAGTCACTAATCTTGCAAAAAAAAAAATCGAGTTTAACGCATACAGACATGCATCACTTCCTGCTGTCTGCTGTTTTTTCCAAGAACCTGCAGCTCCATGCTAATGATGGCCGGGAGCATCCCCGGAGCGTTCAAACAGTCAACAGGCACCAACGTGTCACCGCCGCGCTGTCACTCGTGTTTTTATATTTATTATTTCTTCACTCATTCGTAATGGCGAGGCCAAACATATCATTAATGTATTCACACGTGAAATGGAAAGCGCTGATGTCAACTTGAGGTCAGGAAAAGTGAAAGCGCTTAAGCGGGATGACGGACGGCCGGGAGACGAGCTCTTCGATGCATAATTCAGCAGCCTTTGAAGGAATACGCATCAGCAAAATTCAACACGGTTTCATCTTAAAGGTGGCAAAAAAAAACAAGTCAACATTGTATTTATTGATATTATATAATCCGCATCATCTGGAAAAGGTCATGTCAGTTTATAGTTGGTGTACAATTTCTCCAGAAACAATCCACGGCGATTGTCATGCACGTCAGACCTGAGAATTCCCGTTTTTTTTGTTTTTTTTTTGAACGAGATGTTCACTCCAGCAAAAAAAAATAAGCTATCAATGTTTTTTTGTGGCTTAGGTCTTTTTTCTTGGGTTGTGTCGCAAAAAAACAAAACCACAGAAAAAGATTTGGTCACGCCCTGAACTTAGTCTCACAGGATTTGACAGTCACTGACCTTTTAAAAAGAAAAAAATTAAAAAAATTTAAAAATAAAAAAATATATATATATATACATGGTAATGGTAATGATTTTATTTCATTTGAACATGCATCAGATTCCAATTGAGTGCATCCCATAATCAGTTCCCAGTTCCACATGTCCAAAAGGAGTAGGAAGAAGCAAAGCTTATTAAATCCTACCCCTCCATCTGGTACTTTTACAATCACTAACTGTTACATTTGTTCACTTCTTGCTTTCCTAATATATTTTTTTTAATTTTTAAATACATTTGTATTTTATTATTTATAATTTTTTAATTGTTGTTTTTTATTTTATTTTTTTTATTTTTATCACTTCCTATTGTTTTTTTTTTTTATTCTTATTCCCAGGACTCAGAGTTGCACAGGCCTCCACCAAGTCCAAACAATTAAATCCTACCCTTCCATCTGGTACTTTACCATCAGTAACTGTTACATTTGTTCACTTCCTGCTTTCTTAAAATAGTTAAATTTTCTTTTAACTTTTTAATACTTCCTTTATTTTTATTTTTATTTTTATTTTTATTTTTATTTTTATTTTTATTTTTATTTTTATTTTTATTTTTATTTTTATTTTTATTTTTATTTTTATTTTTATTTTTATTTTTATTTTTATTTTTATTTTTATTTTTATTTTTATTTTACATGTCCAAAAGGAGTAGGAAGAAGCAAAGCTTATTAAATCCTACCCCTCCATCTGGTACTTTTACATCAGTAACTGTTACATTCGTTCACTTCCTGCTTTCCTAATATAGTTTAAGGTTTTTATTTTATTTTATTTTATTTTATTTTATTTTATTTTATTTTATTTTATTTTATTTTATTTTATTTTATTTTATTTTATTTTATTTTATTTTATTTTTGAGCATCCAATGCCATAATGGGTACCATAGTAAGTGTCAATATAGTGATATATATAGCACATCATGACTGGTTCAAGACTCTTCATCCTTGTATTTAGCAAATTTATTTTATTTATTAATTTATTTTAATAATTTTTAGAAAATCTTTTTTTTTAGTTTTTAAAATTTTTTGTCACGTACACATTTTGTCACAACATAATGGGGGCAAAGAAAGTTGCTCAAGGTGAGAAACACTATTGGATTCGATCTTGCCAAAATGTCCGTCCAAAAAGTCCGTCCATTGTCATTTCTAATGATTTCACCTTGTTTTCTGTGTGTAAAACTGCAGTTTTTTTTTATAACATATACTTTTTGTTAGTTTTTGGAACTAATTCATTGTATTTTGATGATTTTTCCAAAGGTTAAAATTGCTTAAGTTTTTGTTTTTTAGCCTTATGCATTATTTTAGCTGTTTGACGATTAACCGATTAACTAATTAACTAATCTGTTCTTGGAAGACAATCAGGACCCCAACCACTTCTGCCTGATGCTTGCCTTTTTAGGCAAGTTAGCTTTCCCTCAAACCTGAGCAAACATTCCTTGAAAACCATCTCTCTGCGCTAATCCAGGCATGCCCATATTAGACTTCCCCAGAAAATTGTTCACCATCACAAATTGTACACATTTTTTTTTTGTATTTTGCTTTTATGCGACCGTTATTGCAACCAACATTGTGCTGTTTAGGATAATATTTAGTAATTATTTAATAATATAAAAATATTTAATAATTTAATAATGTTTAGTATAATATTTAGTAATTATTTAATAATATTAAAAATATTTAATAATTTAGTAATATTTATAAAAATAAAAATACTCAATAAAAACATGCTAGTGTATGGCAAGATATCTGATAAATACAATGGTAATTTATTTTTTTTTTATTAAATCATGAAGTTGTTTTTGTGTCGTTGCAACTCGCTTCCCTTTGTGGTGACAAGCAGCGCCTCCACCGCCCCCCCCCCCCCCCCCCCCCCCCCCCCCGGAGGTGATCTTACTAGCGTGTTTGTGTATTTTTTTATTTTCCAGTAAATGCAAGCAACACCGGTACTGACATTTAATGACAGCTACCTTGAGGCACACCAACATGGAAGCCACCGCATCTTCCCACGGGCTTCAAACGTCAGTCAAGCTAGGCGCTCTAACTAGAAACCAGGTTGCCAGCCTCGTCTGGAAGATTCGGATTTTATTCCTGTCAGCAGTTCAAGGTGTCCTCTCTTATTCTATATTCAGGTACCAGGTAGAAAACACCTTGGGTGCCACATAAATAATACAGTAAGGCCTCTGTACTATATTCCCTGTGATGCCTGCCACGGGGGAGCTGACGTCTCTGCAGCACCGACGGCGTGCACGTACTTCAGATGCGATGATTCTACCAACGGAGTCCTCATTTGGTAGAGCGGTTTTGGTCCTACTTGGCTCAAGTTCAGTTCAATTTTGGTCAGAAATCACGGAATTAACAGATTCAAACTGCGCCCAACATAAAAACATTAATTAATTTATGCAATTTTTTAACCCACCGACCCGTTTTACATTTTAATGCATAAAAAAATGCATCAAGGCTTTATTTCAACAAAATAAAAACAAAAAAAATAATTTTTACTACATTTTAAAATGGTCTGGTTGAAATTATGACCACTGTATTGTTAGGGTCGGTTTCGACCTGGTTATAATAATATGACTATAAAGCAGGGCGGTGGTCAAGTGGTTAGCGCACAGACCTCACAGCTAGGAGACCAGGGTTCAATTCCACCGTCGGCATGTTCTCCCGGGTTCTGGTTTTCACTCTGGTTTCCTCCCACATCCCAATGGTTGTTTGTCTATATGTGCACTGTGATTGGCTGGCCACCAGTCCAGGGTGTACCCCGCCTCTCGACAGAGACAGCTGGGATAGGGACCCTCGTGAGTGAGTGAGTTATTTGATTTGAACATGCATCAGATTACTGTTACATTTGTTCACTTCCTGCTTTCCTCATATAGTTTTTTTTTTTTTATTCAGGTTATTGGTGTTTACATGGTCGCGCCCAACCGGGTTATTGCTAATATTGTGGTTATGATGGTTCTATTTGACTGCATCCCCCGACCTTGCACCACAGACTACCAGACTATTTTATTTTATTTTATTTTATTTTATTTTATTTTATTTTATTTTATTTTATTTTATTTTATTTTATTTTATTTTATTTTATTTATTTATTTTTCTTTTTTTATTTTACGTGTCCGAAAGGAGTAGGAAGAAGCAAAGCTTATTAAATCCTACCACTCCATCTGGTACTTTTACAATCACTAACTGTTACATTTGTTCACTTCCTGCTTTCATAATATAGTTTAATTTTTTTTTTATTCAGGTTATTGGTGTTTACATGGCCACGCCCAACCGGGTTATTGCTAATATTGCGGTTATGATGGTTCTATTTGACTGCATGTAAACGTCTGCGTCTGTCTTTGTCTTCAGGTCACTGGTAAAACAGTATCTGTTACATTTGTTCACTTCCTGCTTTACTAATATAATTTTTTTAATTTTTAAATACATTTTTATTTTATTATTTATTAGTTTTTAATTGTTTTTTTATTTTTATTTTTATTTTTATTTTTATTTTTATTTTTATTTTTATTTTTATTTTTATTTTTATTTTTATTTTTATTTTTATTTTTATTTTACGTGTCCAAAAGGAGTAGGAAGAAGCAAAGCTTTTTAAATCCTACCCCTCCATCTGGTACTTTTACAATCACTAACTGTTACATTTGTTCACTTCCTGCTTTCATCATTATAAAACAAAATTTTAATTCGGGTTATTGGTGTTATTGGTAATTTTTTTAATTTTTAATTTTTTATTTTTTATTTTTATGATGGTTCTATTTGACTGCATGTAAACGTCTGCGTCAGTCTTTGTCTTCAGGTCACTGTGGTAAAACGTAAACGGTTACATTTGTTCACTTCCTGCTTTCCTAATATAATTTTTTGAATTTTTAAATACATTTTTATTATATTATTTATTTATTTTTATTTTTTTATTTGTTGTAATTTTTTATTTGTTAAATTTATTTTTTTTTTTTAATTTATTTTTTTATTTATTTATTTTTTTATTTTTTTATTTTACGTGTCCAAAAGGAGTAGGAAGAACCTTTTACAATTTACAATTGTACTTTTACAATCACTAACTGTTACATTTGTTCACTTCCTGCTTTCCTAATATAGTTAATTTTTTTTTGTTTTTATTCGGGTTATTGGTGTTTACATGGCCACGCCCAACCGGGTTATTGCTAATATTGCGGTCATGATGGTTCTATTTGACTGCATGTAAACGTCTGCGTCTGTCTTTGTCTTCAGGTCACTGTGGTAAAACGTTCGCCATCCTGAAACGATTCCTCAGCGGCGACGTCCCGCGGACGCAGTGGCTTGTCATCGTGGACGACGACACGCTGATCAGGTTCTCAATGTTCTCAGTGTCTCCATGCACTCAAAAAGAAAAATAAAATACCCAGAAAATGAGCCCGGGGATCACTTTGGTGTGAAGCGAGCCAGGCCTCACACTGCGGAACATCTTAAAAAAATCCGCTTTCACTTTGGATCTGTCAGCTTGCTCCTTCATGTGGAAGTCCGTGCACGTGGAATCGCGCCTGAGGGATTATTTCCACACATTTATATATATTTTTTTTATGTGTGTGTGTGTGTGATGATGAGTTTGATGTGCGTGCGTTTTCCCGCAGCCTCCCCAGACTGCGAGGCTTGCTGAGCTGCTACAGCCCGTCAGAAGCGGTGTGTCTCGGGGAGAGGTACGGCTACGGCCTCAGCCAGGGAGGTTACAGCTACATCACGGGAGGCGGAGGGTGAGTTTGACGCTTTATAACCATGAAAGATTTTATAACGGCAGCCGCCGTCCAGCTCAGGGACCGCCAGATGTATAATGGAAATCCTGTTATCTGTCATTTTAAAGATAAAGCGCTTCAATTTGCTTCTCGCCTGCGGACGTTTTTAGTGTGGAGCCACAGTCGGTTGGCGAGTGCATAGTGATAATCGCACAGAAAAGTTGAACACAAAAAAAAAGCTCTGGGATGAACTCAAACTCCCTTTGGGAATATTGGAAATAAATCATCTCTTTCAGAGTTAAACCTTCATGAACACTGAATGTTCATTCAAGTGTAAAAAGAAGTAAAAACCAATCGATTTCTTTTCTGTGGATTTTAAATAAAGACATACCACTGCTTTTTGTTCCGTAGGGAACACAGATGAGAGAAGAAATGGTCCCACTAAAAAGATGCTTTGATGATAATAGATTGTCCTTGAACCTAAATAAAACTAAAATCATGCTGTTTGCTAACAGCAGAAAGGACACGCACCAGCAAATACAAATAGACGCTGTAGACATTGAAAGGGTGAACAAAAATAAATTTCTGGGGATCACAATAGATGAAAATATGAGCTGAACATGAACCTCATATTACAAATATACAACATAAATGTGGCCAGAAATATTTCAATATCGAAAAAAGCAAAAATTAGTTCTCAATCAGAAATCACTCCACACTCTTTATTGCTCTCTGGTTCTACCATATCTTACTTATTGTGTGGAAATATGGGCTAATAACTATAAAAGCAATCTTCACTGGCTAAATGTACTGCAAAAAAGGTCAGTAAGGATAATTCATAATGCCGCCTACAGAGAACATACTAACTCCTTATTTCTAAAATCACAAATACTTCAACTTGCTGATATGGTTCATCTACAAACAGCTAAAATAGGCTAAAAATATGATACGGTACGTGACAAAAATTTAAAAAAAATGTAAAATTAAAAAAACAATAATAATAATAATCAATGAAATAAAAATTAATTAAATAAAAATTTATTAAATTAATTTAAAAAAATGAACAAAAAACGTAAACTTATATTAGGAAAGCAGGAAGTGAACAAATGTAATGGTTACTGATTGTAAAAGTACTCATTTTTACATTTGACAGTTACTATGGTACCCATTATGTCATTGGATGGTCATATCACCTCGTACTTCGGTATGTGACATTTTTTTTAATTAAAAGTTTTAAAAATAAAAAAACAATAATAATAAAAATAAAAAAAATAAAAATGAATAAAATAAAAATGTATTAAATTTTTTTTTTTTTTTTTTTTAAAAACTTAAACTATGTTAGGAAAGCAGGAAGTGAACAAATGTAACGGTTACTGATTGTAAAAGTACTCATTTTTGCATTTTACAGTTACTATGGTACCCATTAAGTCATTGGATGGTCATATCACCTCGCACTTCGGTATGTGACATTTTTTTTAATTAAAAGTTTTAAAAATAAAAAAACAATAATAATAAAAATAAAAAAAAATAAAAATGAATAAAATAAAAATGTATTAAATTATTATTTTTTTTTAAAAAAACTTAAACTATGTTAGGAAAGCAGGAAGTGAACAAATGTAACGGTTACTGATTGTAAAAGTACTCATTTTTACATTTTACAGTTACTATGGTACCCATTATGTCATTGTATGGTCATATCACCTCCTACTTCGGTGTGTGACAAAAAAAATTAAAATAAAAAAAATAAAAAAACAATAATAATTAAAATCAATAAAATAAAAATTAATAAAATTAAATGAATTAAACTAATTTAAAAAAAAAAAAATTAAACTATGTTAGGAAAGCAGGAAGTGAACAAACGGTTACTGATTGTAAAAGAACCAGATGGAGGGGTAGGATTTAATAAGCTTTGCTTCTTCCTACTCCTTTTGGACATGTGGAACTGGGAACTGATTATGGGATGCACTCAATTGGAATCTGATGCATGTTTATTACCATA
This sequence comes from Doryrhamphus excisus, assembly GCF_030265055.1. Lineage (NCBI taxonomy): Eukaryota > Metazoa > Chordata > Actinopteri > Syngnathiformes > Syngnathidae > Doryrhamphus > Doryrhamphus excisus. Next base: position 21,176,313 of record NC_080473.1, read on the forward strand.
ACCATAAACGAGGGTTGAGGGACCGCTTGGTTCCTCAAGATGCATTGAATTTTGAACACATTCACATTTTCCTTTATTGCTGTTCTTTTAGTTGTAAATCAAATGATGCATAATCCAGCTTTAAAAGACATATATATTATTTCCTGGCCTTGCCCTAACAATTTGAGGTGTGTGTGTGTGTGTGTGTGTGTGTGTGTGTGTGTGTGTGTGCAGCATGGTGTTCAGCCGTGAGGCGGTGGTGCAACTCCTGAATAGCGGCTGTAAATGTTATAGCAACGACGCTCCGGATGACATGGTGCTGGGAATGTGCCTCAACGCTCTAGGAATTCCTGCCACGCACAGCGCACTTTTCCACCAGGTACCACAAACACACCAGCTGCTGAGCGTTCATGTTAAATCAGGGGGTCTCAAACTCAATTTACCTGGGGGGCCACTGGAGCTAGGGTCTGGGGTGAGGCTGGGCCGCATCAGGTTTTACAAAAATAAACAAAAAAAAAATGCATTTATTAAAAACAGAAAAATATACAATTTTTTTCAGTGCTTTGGTTCTGATTTTCTACAATAAAAAAAATATATATCAAATATTAAATATTAATTTTTTATTTTTCTGCACAAAATAAGATGAAAAATAAATAAACAAATCAAGAATAAAGAAAATCAATCAATCAGTATTAAATAAATATAATAATAATAATAAAACGGCAAATAATAAAAACTTAAGGAAACACATATAGTTGCTGGGTAGACAAATTATTTTTTCATTATTATTATTTTTTATTTACAACATATTGCGCAACTGCAGGGGTCTTGAGACACATGCTAACTCGCAAACTAGAGAGCTAGCGACCTCAACGGTAGCCTTCGAGTTATTTCCTTTCAACTTAAATAGCCCAAAAACTTACCACTTCCACACGGATAGGGAGGATAACTATTAACAGTTATTTAACCTTTAACATGAACATGAATCAAACGTAATATTTTTTTCTGGGTACATGATACCATACAGCATCCATATCAAACTTGCGCGGGCCTCAAAGTAGTGTCCTGCGGGCCACATTTGGCCCGCGGGCCGCATGTTTGAGACCCCTGTGTTAAATGTTAATTGCAGCAAATGTGCGCGAAATAACTTCTTATTTTAGTCAAGAGTCAGTCATTGAGTGTACTAAGTCCGGTATAATCCTGCACTTTAGTCGCCCCGCCATTGATTTGTGCCGTGTGTGTGTGTGTGTGTGTGTGTGTGTGTGTACTGATATAGTAGATCAGTGTACTTTATCCTACCTCGCAGGCCCGGCCGGAGGACTACGCCAGAGACTTCCTCGCTCACCAGGTGCCCATTTCTTTCCACAAACACTGGAACATCGACCCGGTGGCCGTTTTTAACAAATGGCTGACAGACGGGGCCAAAAACTCAGCAGGACTTAATCGGAGCATTAAGACGGAACTATGAAATACTTCAAATATGGCCTGTGTGAATGAATATGTTTGTGTGTTACTCATAGAAATGTTATTAAAGTGCGTATGTGATTGCATGTGGTTATGTATGAGTGCATTCAGTGTATGTACCATACGTATATTGAATATGAACACATCCTGCATACAGGAAGATATGATATCTTTCTGTAGTGTTCACAAGGTGCCATTAATGCTGTACAATCTATTTTGAAATAAATGTGGACATTTTTTGAAGTTGTGTTGTTAATTATGGGTTAAAATAATTAAAATTAAAATTAAAATTAAAATTAAAATTAAAATTAAAATTAAAATTAAAATATAATAATAGTAACAACAGTTAGTTAACAACAACAACAACCACAAAGATCATTATTTTGTCTCATATTACATTTGGGGGAAGTTATTACATTTAAAATTAAAATTAAAATTACAATTACAATTACAATTACAATTACAATTACAATTAAAATTAAATTAAATTAAATTAAACTTAAAATAATACAAATATAATAATAAAATATAATAATAGTCATAATAATGTTATTAAAACAATTGCAATTATCACAATTATGTTATCTTTTTAAATTACAAATAAATTATAATTTAATAATTAAAGATTAATTTAACGTATTCAAATGATACTCTTTGAATAATATTTTTTCCACAAAAAAAATAATTATCTTGTTAAAATCCTCCAAATGACATCTACACCTTCTCCCTTATTAAAAGAAGAAATAATAAACAACAACAACAACCACAAAGATCATTATTTTGTCTCATATTACATTTGGGGGAAGTTATTACATTTACAGTTTTCCACTTTCCCACATATGGAATAATTTCCTGCAAATGTAATAGTTATTACATTTGCAGGAAATTCAGTATTAAGTTTGCAGGAGGCAAATTTTATTACGTTTGTGGGAAATTTATTACATTTGCGGGATTATTACATTCAAATAAACAAAATAAATAATAAAATATAATAATAATAATAATATTTTTATTCAGCCGTTTTGGTGATTTGAATTTTCTCCGAAGTGACATCCATTAGTGCGCAGTTGCATCATCATCTTGTTGCCTCTCGCACAACAAACTTATGATTATATTGTTGGTATTGACATTTGTGTTTTATTGCCAAACACTGCGAGGCAGCCTTTATTTTAGTTGTCAGAATATATAAAGGGGAAACAGAAGGGGGCATGGATGCGAAGCCTGTGGGACGCCAGCTATAACAGTATTCTTTTTAAGCTCTTTTTTTAAACACAAGTCTTTTATTTACTTACTTTTATTTACTTATTTATTTACTTTTTACTTTTATTTACATGCTGGTTTACATCAGCCTCCTTTGAATGAAGTTATAGAAAATAATAATAATAATTGCTGCACAATTTCAAAAGAGCGAAGATGGTGGCGAGTGCAGACAGATCAATTCCGTTGTTATCTGTTAATTACAAAAGTGGTGCAAAATTGTTCACTGGGGAAATTTCACTGATGCTATTCCATTAAAGTATATTTTGCTGATACGGAACATTCTGTATTTCCAGGCAGTGACGGAAAATGCAGCCAAGACTGGCAAGTTATTCACATCTCGATAACGATAATCATAGCTTCCAATATGAACATAATCCAAACAGCAAGAACATTAACCCTTCCATGCACGAGTGACTGGACCCTCCACTCTTCCATAAGTGGATCAAAAATCACCCATACTAGAATCAATGCCTTTTTAGGACAATATTGCCATTTTGGTTAGGAATAATCACTTGTATGATATTTAGTATTATATTTAGGACCACACAAGAATGATTTCATGTTAGAAACATCTTCATTTTTCACTTTTTTACATCTTTGAAAAAGAAAATGACCCCGTACAACAATAGAAAATGGGAGGATCCATTGTGTGTTGCATAAAGGGAAGTTAAAAATGGGAACGGCATGATATATATGAAAAATATGAAATGATAAAAATTTTTCATTATGAAGATATTTCAAGAAAACAACCTGACCGGGTCATTTTTGACCCACTTATGGAAGGTTGGGGTAGTAACACAAAAACTAAAATTTCTTAAAATGTATAAAAGTTAAGTTAAAAATGTGAATGGCATGATATCAAAAACATGTTTTTTGAGGAATACCTGGAATATGAAATGATAAAAAATTTTCATTACGAAGATATTTCAAGAAAACAACCTGACCGGGTCATTTTTGACCCACTTATGGAAGATTTCTTAAAATGTCTTAAAATGTATAAAAGGTAAGTTAAAAATGTGAACGGCATGATATCAAAAACATGTTTTTTTAGGAATACCTTAAATATGAAATGATAAAAAAATTTCATTATGAAGATATTTCAAGAGAACAACCTGACCGGGTCATTTTTGATCCCCTTAAGGAAGATTTCTTAAAATTTCTTAAAATGTATAAAAGATAAGTTAAAAAATGTGAATGGCATGATATCAAAATATGTTTTTTGAGGAATACCTGGAATATGAAATTATGAAAATTTTTTATTACAAAGATATTTCAAGAAAACTACCTGACCGGGTCATTTTTGACCCACTTATGGAAGGTTGGGGTAGTAACACAAAAACTAAAATTTCTTAAAATGTATAAAAGATAAGTTAAAAATGTGAATGGCATGATATCAAAAACATGTTTTTTTTAGGAATACCTGGAATATGAAATTATGCAAATTTTTCATTATGAAGATGTTTCAAGAAAACAACCTGACCGGGTCATTTTTGACCCACTTATGGAAGATTTCTTAAAATTTCTTAAAATGTATAAAAGGTAAGTTAAAAATGTGAATGGCATGATATCAAAAACATGTTTTTTGAGGAATACCTGGAATATGAATTGATATTTTTTTTTCATTATGAAGATATTTCAAGAAAACAACCATTTTTAACCCACTTATGCATCTAAGGGTTAAAAACTCGACTCGTTTCAGAACAAGCTGTAACTTTGATGTACTTTCTGCCAGAAAGTATTTGGACTCCAGGAAAAGTGAAGTATATTCTAAGAGGATTATTTTGATTGGTGTGAAGCGAGCGAGACTGTGTAATCTTGCAGACTCCACTTTTCTCCTCTGTGGAGCGTTTAAGTGGCGCTCCGACGTGGCTTGAGGTTATATTTAGCATCATATCACGTCACACGCTGCACCTGATTATGTTACCCAAATCCACCTGCGGTAAAATCACCATATGGTTGAACTCATTTTGCGGCTCTGCTCTGTTTTATTCATGTTAGGTTGGATTTGACCGCAGTTAATTAGTGCACATCCTGGGAAGAACCTCTGGCTCGGAATGGAATTTACATTTATTAGAAATATTCTGTAACATGGGCTCCATCACGCTATCTAATAAGTCCATTTCCCATGTAGATGGGAGATGTGTGGTCTGGGTTATTTGCTGCAGATATGCTTAACATGATGCATTAAGGAACATCACGTTTGCACAATTCAACATGTCCGACAGAGAGCTAATTTAACCTTACCCTTCCATTACTAATAATTCATTCACAATATAGCTTTTACATGTTGATATATTCAATAAGGAAAAAGTGACAAAAAGACAAATATTTGTCAAAAAATAGGAATACATTGTGAATAATAAATAGAAACCAATTGGAATAAATGGAGAAATTAAATTATGACTAAATCAAAAAAAATTGCGCACAAAAATACCAATACTACAGTCAAGATTTGGATTGAATCGCAGTTCCGCAGTACAGTAATAAACTCTCGTTTATTGTGGTTAATTGGTTCCACATTCATTTTTCGGGTACGCGAATAATTCACACCTGCAATAAAAGCCTGTTGTTTTGGCGATTGCGTGCCTCACCAAACATTACAGTGACATTACTGACACCTAGTGACCAGTGTAGAATACTACATATTAAACATCTTTGAATACCTTATACTATATATGTTGTTGTATACATGTGTAGAACAGGGTTTCCCCAAACATCGGGTCGCCGCCCACGGACAAGTCCATTTGCACTCCGAACCGGGTGTGGTTAAAATTAAAAACTTTGAACATAGTTTTGTAAATAACTACATCAAATTTGATGTAAATTCATATCAATTTAGTAAATAATATAGTATTGGAAATTCCATAGTTTTTGCATGTTTATGTCGTTTTTGTTTCATTACATTTTGTGTCTTTGTTGTCATTTTTCTGTTGCCCATTTGAAGCGTCTCTTCCTTAAAGCTTCTCTTGTGGGACTCATGTTGAACACTAAACTAAGCTTAGACTAACTTTGATGTCACGTCGGGTCCCTCTGATGTACTCCTTCTTGATCCTATCCATCCTGGTCACTCCCATCCTGGGGATGGCTGGTCTCAAATATGGCTAATCTCACCACAGTTTTGCCGGATCATGTGATGGGCTTAGACTAACTTTGATGTCACGTCGGGTCCCTCTGATGTACTCCTTCTTGATCCTATCCATCCTGGTCACTCCCATCCTGGGGATGGCTGGTCTCAAATATGGCTGATCTCACCCCCATGGATGACTAAGGATATCAAAAAATACATGTATATTTACGTGTTTAAATTAAAAAAACATTAATTAAATATCATAATAGTTGTTGATAATTAATCAATCAGTGATTAATTGTGGCAGCTCTACAATATGTATGGGGAAAGTCATAGGTAACATTATATAGCTGTTATACAAGTGTTGTTTTATATAGATTTTTATTAACCACTGTATAATACAGCTAAATAAAACTAAAATAAAGCAAAATAAAATATTCCTTAAATATTTTTTAAATATTCCTTTTTAGGCAAAACACAGTATTCTAAACACAGTATATATATATATATATATATATATATATATATATATATATATATATATATGTATATTTGTGGTTCATTTTGTTGGAACTGCAACAAATGATGACAATTGTGACATGTTCGGTCTCTAAATCCCTTTTAAGTGATGGGCCAAACCACTAACTGTTGGGATTTGGTTCATAATGGTTTGGCCCACAACATATCAGAAAAGCTGATGGGGAGAGTTTTACGTAACATTATATAACTGTCATACAAGTGTTCTTTTATTTAGCTTTTTATTCACCACTCTTTAATAAAGCTAAATAAAACTAAAATAAAGCAAATACGCAAATACTTAAAAGCCTTTTTAAGTGATGGAATGTATGTTTTGAAGTGTTTGCAAGTGCACACATTGGGTATTACCCCCCCCCCCCCCCCCCCCATCCGAATGACAGAACTGGATCTTGGGACCATCTGCTTGTTGTTTGCTGTGAAGTAAAAGACTACAAAAACAAAGATAGGGGGCCTTTGGGGCGTAATAAAAGGAAGGCATTAAACTTTGCGGATTCATTAGTGCCTACTCAGGCGGGATAAAGGAGCGACGGAACAAACACACGGCAACATTTCGCAAAGAGGGTCAAGGGGTGGATTTTAACAAGCTGCAAATTATTTCCTTTTGATTACTTCAAAATAAAACATCAAGGGATGATGATGATGAGGGGTGGAGTTCTTCAACTTTTTGGACACTCCACATCCACACACAGTAAGCTTTCACCCGATTGGCTTAGAATGGACATTAGGGCCAATCCAACAGTAAATTTTAACTTACCTTTTCTACATTTTAAGAAATTTTAGTTTTTGTGTTACTACCCCAACCTTCCATAAGTGGGTCAAAAATGACCCGGTCAGGTTGTTTTCTTGAAATATCTTTAAAATTAACATTTTTTTATGATTTCATATTCCAGGTATTCCTCCAAAAACATGTTTTTGATATCATGCCATTCACATTTTTAACTTAACTTTTATACATTTTAAGACATTTTAAGAAATCTTCCATAAGTGGGTCAAAAATGACCCGGTCAGGTTGTTTTCTTAAAATATCTTCGTAATGAATTTTTTTAATCATTTCATATTTCAGGTATTCCTCAAAAAACATGTTTTTGATATCATGCCATTCACATTTTTAACTTACCTTTTATACATTTTAAGAAATTTTAAGAAATATTCCATAAGTGGGTCAAAAATGACCCGGTCAGGTTGTTTTCTTGAAATATCTTTGGAATGAACATTTTTTTATCATCTCATATTCCAGGTATTCCTCAAAAAACATGTTTTTGGTATCATGCCATTCACATTTTTAACTTACCTTTTATACATTTTAAGAAATTTTAGTTTTTGTGTTACTACCCCAACCTTCCATAAGTGGGTCAAAAATGACCCGGTCAGGTTGTTTTCTTGAAATATCTTCGTAATGAAAACTTTTTATCATTTCATATTCCAGGTATTCCTCAAAAAACATGTTTTTGATATCATGACATTCACATTTTTAATGTACCTTTTATACATTTTAAGAAATTTTAAGAAATCTTCTATAAGTGAGTCAAAAATGACCCGGTCAGGTTGTTTTTTTTAAATATCTTTGGAATGAACATTTTTTTTATCATTTCATATTCCAGGTATTCCTCAAAAAACATGTTTTTGATATCATGCCATTCACATTTTTAACTTATCTTTTATAAATTTTAAGAAATTTTAGTTTTTGTGTTACTACCCCAACCTTCCATAAGTGGGTCAAAAATGACCCGGTCAGGTTGTTTTCTTGAAATATCTTTGTAATGAAAAATTGTTATCATTTCATATTCCATATAGATAAATGTGTTTACTGATTTGGTCCTATATGTGCCGACTTGCCCTGTCCTTTCTCAGCAGTGTGTGCCAGTGGTAAGAAAGTTTACATTTATTTTTTTAAGTAATGATAACATAATGAATGCATGTTGATACATCTTGTTCTGTTTTGAACTCTGAGTTATTTCTTGCCGGGTCTCCTTGTCCTTTCTGTCCAGTTTGAGGCAGAATTTTTTTTTTTTATGTTTTTTTTTTTTTTTATGTTTTTTTTTTTAATGTTTTGTTGTTGTTATTGGACTGCAAACCTGACAATTTCTGCCTAGCAACAAGTTACCAGACATTAGAGTGACACAAATTACAAAAGGTCAGTCCATATACTTTCATTTAATGGCTTTGTGGATATCAGCACGATTCATCATTTAAGATCCGGGCGTGCTAATGCTGGGACAAATTGATTGACCTTCACATAATAAGATACTCGCAGCTTAGTGACACACACACACACACACACACACTTAGACAGATGTTAAGGCTTTGCAGCAGCCAGTCAATCAATGGAATAACAAGTAGGAATAGAAATGATTTCCGACAGCGACTCATGATTCTTTGTTCATAAACAACGTCTCTTATGTTGTTTCATTCTTCGCCGTTGATTGATGTGCTCTTACACGGGTAATAATGCGCTTCTTTGACACTGACGGAAAAGTGCCGACTTCATATTTCTTTTTGTCAGCCACACAAATTGAACATGTGACCCTTTGGTGAGTTAGTAAGATCTTTTTTTTTCTCTTTGGGCTGTTCTCTTCACTTCCCTTTATAATTTTAGTAGAATAAATTCATACATTTATTGGAAACAACTGGTAATATTATGAGAATAATATATGAAAATTAAGTTGTAAGTTTACGAGAAAAAAGGTGCAATATTACAAGAATAAAGTCATAATTTTAGTAGAATAAATTCATAAATGTATTGGAACCTGTACATAATGTATGAAAATTAAGTTGTAAATTTACGAGAAATAAGTCAAATATTACAAGAATAAAGTCATAATTTTAGTAGAATAAATTCATACATTTATTGGAAACAACTGGTAATATTATGAGAATAATGTATGAAAATTAAGTTGTAAATTTATGAAAAAAAAGTCACAATATTACAAGAATAAAGTCATAATTTTTGTAGAATAAATTCACAAAGTTACTGGAAACAACTGGTAATATTACCAGAATAACGTATGAAAATTAAGTTGTAAATTTACGAAAAAAAAAGTAGAGTTTAGTAAAATAAATTAATACATTTATTGGAAAAAAATGGTAATATTATGAGAATAATGTATGAAATTAAAGTGTGAGAAAAAGTCACAATATTACAAGAATAAAGTCATAATTTTAGTAGAATAAATTCATGAATTTAGTGGAAACAACTGGTAATATTACAAGAATAATGTATGAAAATTACATTGTAAATTAATGAAAAAAAAGTCACAATATTACAAGAATAAAGTCATAATTTTTGTAGAATAAATTCACAAAGTTACTGGAAACAACTGGTAATATTACCAGAATAACGTATGAAAATTAAGTTGTAAATTTACGAAAAAAAAGTAGAGTTTAGTAAAATAAATTAATACATTTATTGGAAAAAAATGGTAATATTATGAGAATAATGTATGAAAATTAAGTTACTGGAAACAACTGGTAATATTACCAGAATAACGTATGAAAATTAAGTTGTAAATTAACGAGAAAAAAGTCACAATATTACAAGAATAAATTCATAATTTTAGTAGAATAAATTCATATATTTATTGGAAACAACCAGTAATATTACGAGAATAACGTATGAAAATAAAGTTGTAAATTTATGAAAAAAAAGTCACAATATTACAAGAATAAAGTCATAATTTTAGTAAAATAAATTCATAAATGTATTGGAAACAACTGGTAATATTACAAGAATAATGTATGAAAATTACATTGTAAATTAATGACAAAAAAAGTCACAATATTACAAGAATAAAGTCATAATTTTTGTAGAATAAATTCACAAAGTTACTGGAAACAACTGGTAATATTACCAGAATAACGTATGAAAATTAAGTTGTAAATTTACGAAAAAAAAGTAGAGTTTAGTAAAATAAATTAATACATTTATTGGAAAAAAAAGGTAATATTATGAGAATAATGTATGAAATTAAAGTGTGAGAAAAAGTCACAATATTACAAGAATAAAGTCATAATTTTAGTAGAATAAATTCATGAATTTAGTGGAAACAACTGGTAATATTACGAGAAATTTTTGTTTTTAATAAATGCGTTTTTTTTGTATCCCCCAAGTAAATTGAGTTTGAGACCCCTGGTATAAAACAAGAATTAAAAAATCATTTTTTTTTTGACGAATCTGGAAAAGACAAAATACTTACATCTCCATGGAATACACTCCGAGTGATGTGGATTTACTTCGTTTTGCCTTTGCATACTGCATACTGTACATATCTGTATATTTAATCATCAAAATGTTCGTGTTATGCCCCTGTTGTTGTAGTTTCCACTCAAGTGTCCTCTGGCGCCATCTGCTGGACAAAAGGTTGAATATACCGGAAGTGGATGTTGCTACACTGGATTGTGTACACTTAGCTTTATTCGACTTTAGACATATTTTCTAATAAAATGTAAGTTAACTCAATTTAAAAAAACTAAACATTAACTTAGAGTTTAATCTTAAACTAAACTCAAGTGTATGTTGCGGTAATAAAGATGATGAATTAAAGATGTCGCCTTCATTATTCAGGAGAACCGGAGCAGGTTGTCCACTGAAGGCGAGGTCTTTGGGGACAAGACGCGGACCAGAAGTTGAGGACAACCTGCATATTAAAAAGGAATATTAAAATGGCAACACCGTCTCCAAACCAAGGTACTTTCTGATATTTTATCATGCTGGAATTGTCGTGTTCATTTGTGGGATATTGGAGCTAACTTGAGTGGCCATTTTGTTTGTATTTTGGCTTTCTGTGCCTAAACTTCATCCAGTTATCTACAAATATCTAAATATATATATCAATATCAATATCACGAGATAATAGTACGACAATGAAGTTGTACATTTTTTAGAATAAATTCGAAAATTTATTAGAATAAATCTGTAAATTTACTTTTTTTAAAAACCCTTGTAATATTACAGAAATAATGTATGAAAATAAAGTTGTACATTTCCAAGAAAAAAGTCACAATATTAAAATAATGAAGTCATAATTTTAGTAGAATAAATTCATGAAGTTGCTGGAAACTAGTAATATTACAACAATAATGTATGAAAATTACGTAAATTAATGACAAAAAAGTTGCAATATTACAAGAATAAAGTCATAATTTTAGTAGAATAAATTCATAAATATATTGGAAACAACTGGTAATATTACGAGAATAATGTATGAAAATTTAGTTGTAAATTTATGAGAAAAAAAGTCACAATATAACAAGAATAAAGTCATAATTTTTAGTAGAATGAATTCATAAAGTTACTGGAAACAACTGGTAATATTATGAGAATAATGTATGAAAATGAAGTTGTCGTTTACGAGAAAAAAGTTGCAGAATTACAAGAATAAAGTCATAATTTTAGTAGAATAAATTAAGAAATGTATTGAAAATAACTAGTAATATTATGAGAATAATATATGAAAATTAAGTTGTAAAATGATGAGAAAAAAGTCAAAATATTACAAGAATAAAGCCATAATTTTAGTTGAATTAATGCATGAAGTTACTGGAAACAACTGGTAATATTATGAGAATAATATATTAAAATGAAGTTGTAAATTCATGAGAAAAAGCCAAAATATTACAAGAATAAAGTCATAATTTTAGTGGAATAAATTCATAAATTTATTGAAAACAACTAGTAATATTATGAGAATAATATATGAAAATTAAGTTGTCAATTTACGAGAAAAAAGTCACAATATTACAAGAATAAAGTCATAATTTTAGTAGAATAAATTCATAAATATATTGGAAACAACTGGTAATATTACGAGAATAACGTATGGAGATTATGTTGTAAATTTAGGAGGAAAAGTTGCAATATTACAAGAACAAAGTCATAATTTTAGTAGAATAAATTCATGAATTTATTGGAAACAACTGGTAAAATTAACTGTTAATATTAACTGGTAATATTATGAGAATAATGTATAAAAATGAAGTTGGAAATTTACGAGAAAAAAGTCCAAATATTACAAGAATAAAGTCATAATTTTAGTAGAATAAATTCTTATTTTTTTTGAAAACAACTAGTAATATTATGAGAATAATATATGAAAATTAAGTTGTAAATTTACAAGAAAAAAAGTCAAAATATTACAAGAATAAAGTCATAATTTTAGTTGAATAAATTAATAAATGTATTGGAAACAACTGGTAATATTATGAGAATAATGTATGAAAATTAATTTGTAAATTTACGGGGAAAAAGTTTGAATATTACGAGACTAGAGGCCAAAGGTCACAAAAGCCCCCCCTTTTCATAGCCGTCTCAGCTAATACCTGTTTCGAGTTTTTTCTCGTAAATTTACAACTTTATTTTCATAATATTAAAATGTTTTTCTCCTGAATTTATGACTTTATTTTGGCAAAAAAAAATCTATTAGCATCCCATTCCAACAAAATATATGTATTATACGCTATAACCAATTTCCCCCTCAAATGGAGCAGTCCATTTGTGGCGTGTAAGAACGTAACGACATCCCCGTAATTGGATCTGTGGCGCCTTCACCTCCAAAGGGGTTGAAATGTTCCTTCGCTTTTGTATGAAGACGTGAGCCACGCTCGGCTTTTTAAGGACGTAGGGGTCCCACTACGATAAATGAATTTCCCATAAGTGACATCATCGTAGCGGCACTGGTGGTCCTTGTTGTTTGTGCACTCGTGTAACTCCACAGTCCACAGAAGTCCACCTTCACAGGAAGCCTGCTGTCTATCAATTATTCAGCATCCGCTATTCTAAATGTGTCTCGCCATGGAAACGCTCCACTGTGTCGCTTTCAGTGTTCGACTCCCAACTTGTTGTATGCTGCTCATCCTAATCCAAACTATTTTACTACATTTATTGAAATAACTGTTATGTCTTGGTTGTTACGTTTCTTTTCTGGTTGTGTTCATCGGGGTTAAATTCGACTCTAAATTCTGAAAATTAAGTCGAAAATTTACGAGAAAAAAGTCGCAATATTACAAGAATAACTTCATAATTTTAGTAGAATAAATTAATACATTTATTGGAAACAACTGGTACTATTATGAGAATATAGTAAGAAAATTTAGTTGTAAATTTACGAGAAAAAGTCAAAATATTACAAGAATAAAGTCATAATTTTAGTAGAATAAATTCATACATTTATTGGAAACAACTGGTAATATTACAAGAATAATGTATGAAAATTAAATTGTAAATTTACGAGAAAAAGTCAAAATATTACAAGAATAAAGTCATAATTTTAGTAGAATAAATTCATACATTTACTGGAAACAACTGGTACTATTATGAGAATAATGTATGAAAATTTAGTTGTAAATTTACAAGAAAAAGTCGCAATATTACAAGAATAAAGTCATAATTTTAGTAGAATAAATGAATACATTTATTGGAAACAACTGGTAATATTATGAGAATAATATATGAAAATTAAGTTGTAAATTTACAAGAAAAAAGTCAAAATATTACAAGAATAAAGTCATAATTTTAGTATAATAAATGAATACATTTATTGGAAACAACTGGTAATATTATGAGAATAATGTATGAAAAATTAGACAAATTAGACATACTACTTACTACCGGTGCCTGTGTTGTTGTCATACGTATGTTGAACACTAGAGGGTGCACTTTTGCCAGATTTGCTGCTTTTATACTGCAGCTTGTTCAAAAACATTTATGAAATGAATATAGATTATGTGTTTGACATACATTACATACATAATAAATAAAACAATATTTAAATAAAAACACATTTTTTTTGTCCACAAATTAGACATACTACTTACTACTGGTGCCTGTGTTGTTGTCATACATATGTTGAACACTAGAGGGCGCACTTTTGCCAGATTTGTGGCTTTTATACTGGAAACAACTGGTAATATTACGATAGTAATGTATGAAAATGAAGTTGTAAATTTGCGAGATAAAAGTCAAAATATTACAAGAATAAAGACATAATTTTAGTAGAATAAATTCATTAATTTATTGGAAACAACTGGTAATATTATGAGAGTAATGTATGAAAATTTAGTTGTAAATTTACAAGAAAAAAGTCACAATATCACAAGAATAAAGTCATAATTTTAGTAGAATAAATTAATACATTTACTGGAAACAACTGGTAATATTACGAGAATAACGTATGAAAATTAAGTTGTAAATTTATGAAAAAAAGTCACAATATTACAAAAATAAAGTCATAATTTTAGTAGAATAAATTAATACATGTATTGGAAGCAACTGGTAATATTACGAGAATAACGTATGAAAATTGAGTTGTGAATTTACGAGAAAAAGTCAAAATATTACAAGAATAAAGTCATAATTTTAGTAGAATAAATTCATACATTTATTGGAAACAACTGGTAATATTACGAGAATAATATATAAAAATTAAGTTGTACATTTACAAGAAAAAGTCAAAATATTACAAGAATAAAGTCATAATTTTAGTAGAATAAATTAAAAAAATTTAATGGAAACAACTGGTAATATTATGAGAATAATGTATAAAGTATCTTGTTTAAAAACATTTATGAAATGAATATAGATTATGTCTCCTAATGTTTTTGACATACATTAAATACATAATAAATAAAATAATATTTAAATAAAACATTTTTTGTCCAATATATCGATCTATCACTAATTTTTTTTTTTTATATTATTTTATTTCCCATTGGCCACATGCAAATGTGATTTACATTCAGTTGGCTATTTATATGCAAACAAACATTCAGTCGTGTCGGTATTGAATGGTACCTTACTAATGTACGACAACATGAGTACATTCTTCAGCCTTAAAAAAAAAGCATGAAAAGGAGCCTTGAGGCTGCTTGTTCCATGTTGTCACAGTGGAAACAAGAAAACGCCTTCACAACAAACTCACACATTCACTGTTTGCACTGCTGATGGAGGTCAGACCGAGAAAAACTGGTTCATGTCAACAACCTGGCATGGCTTCTTTGGCTGAAAAACCGGTTCTATTTGATTAGATTATTTTTATATTTATGTATTTGCTACGTCACGGTTCGAACATAACTCTAAGCAACTTTTAAGCTTCAAATACAGTATACTTGAAGTCATTAAGGACATCGTTACTATTTTACATGACTCACTAATTACTCAGTAATTGTTATGTGAGACGAGCAGCAACAACAGACTTTTATTGCAGGCTACAATTTGAATAATAATAATTCTAGTGATAATAACAAGCTAAAACTAAACTCTGAACCCCCGATATCACTTTCTGTCCACCACCGATTATCCTCCTCTACAAGATAAACTGTCTAAAATGACTATAGGGGTGTTATTTCATGTCTGGATGGCTCTAATGATGTTAAAAAAATATATATTTTTTTAACAATTGTAAACAGGATTTCTATGCCATAACAATATAAAAATATTTTATTTTTAATGATCACGAAATTTCCGAAACAACTGGTAATATTGCAAGAATAATTTATGAAAATTAAGCTGTATGTTAATGAGAAAAAGTCACAATATTACAAGAATAAAGTAATAATTTTAGTAGAATAAATTCATAAATTTACTGGAAACAACTGGTAATATTACGAGAGTAACGTATGAAAATTAAGTTGTACATTTACGAGAAAAAATTTGCAATATTACAAGAATAAATTCACATACATTTACTTTAAACAACTGGTAATATTACGAGAATAACGTATGAAAATGAAGTTGTAAATTTAGGAGGAAAAAGTCGCAATATTACAAGAATAAAGTCATAATTTTAGTAGAATAATGTAATTAGTTTATTGGAAACAACTGGTAATATTACGAGAATAATATATGAAAATTAAGTTGTAAATTTATGAGAAAAAGTCAAAATATTACAAGAATAAAGTCATAATTTTAGTAGAATAAATTCATAAATTTACTGGAAACAACTGGTAATATTACGAGAATAACGTATGAAAATTAAGTTGTAAATTAATGAGAAAAAAGTCACAATATTACAAGAATAAAGTCATAATTTTAGTCGAATAAATTAATACATTTATTGGAAACAACTGGCAATATTATGAGAATAACGTATGAAAATTAAGTTGTAAATTTATGAGAAAAAAGTTGCAATATTACAAGAATAAAGTCATAATTTTAGTAGAATAAATTAGTACATTTATTGGAAACAACTGGCAATATTATGAAAATAATGTATGAAAATTAAGTTGTAAATTTATGAGAAAAAGTCAAAATATTACAAGAATAAAGTCATAATTTTAGTAGAATAAATTAATAAATTTATTGGAAACAACTGGTAATATTACGAAAATAACATATGAGAATTTAGTTGTAAATTTACGAGGAAAAAGTCGCAATATTCCAAGAAAAAAGTCATAATTTTAGTAGAATAAATTCATAAATGTATTGGAAACAACTGGTAATATTAGTTAGTTGTAAATTTATCTGTACAAGATAAGCTGTCTAAAATGGCTTATGTTGGGTAATACAAATGTAAAGATGACTATAGGGGTGTTATTTCATGTTTAGATGGCTCTAATGATGTTAAAAAAAACGATTTAGACGATTGTAAACAGGTTTTCTATGCCATAACAATATAAAAATATTTTATTTACATTTAATTCACATTTATTTTATTTTATTTTGGGACTTGTTAGCTTTTTGCTTTTTAGCTTTAGCTTTTTATTTGTAGTTTCCATTCTAAAATGTTTTGCATTTTAGTTTTTTTTTTGTTTGTTTTTTTACTCAAGTGTTTTAAAATGATTTTTTTTGTAGTTATTTTATTTTTGTAGTTTATTTTAAACTATTTTTTGTCATCAATTTACTAGGTTGGCCTTAATTTAATATTGATTTGTACTTGAATTCGGGAGTGTGCTTTGCAACCGAGCACCAGCCGTGGGAGACGTCGGCTGTTAAGACGTGACAAGACAAATACAGGATATTTATTCAGGAATGCCTGGTGGGCACCCACACTAGGCGGGGCTGTTGCTCTCTCCGTCGCCTTTTGGCCCCAAAAAGAGGAGGGGCTGTCCAAGTAATCTAATACCTGTCCAATTCATGCTTTTTTTTTTTGGACTGTAACTAGCTCAACTGGGCTGGGAACACATGAGCAGACATCGATAGAGAAGGCAGGTACGATACTAGGAAGGCAAAAAAAAAAAATCCTCACATGGGATCATGAAGGAAGCCACTCGGGGCTCGCCGTTTGACAAAATGACCTCAGGACCCGAGCCCGAGACGGCGACAGGCTGTCCTGAAGAACTCCCAAGCGAGGTCCTCCTGGGGCGTATTGCCAGCTTGGACCCGTTCCCTCCTCGGGACTTACGGGGCAAGTTTAAAAAGCCGCGGCACAGGAAGAGACCCACCATTCTTGAAAGTAGGTACAAAAATGCCTCGCTTGTTTATTGAATTTGGAACGCCGACTCGGGAATTATTATTATTATTATTATTATTATTATAATTGATTTGAATAACAACACACCTGACGTACAAAACGCTCATCTGGCGTTAAGTGAGTGATGGTCTTAGGATGTGAGCGGCCAAGGGGCCTCTGGGGGTCCCAGCAGGGAGTTAAAAAAAAGTCCATAGATAGCCGATGAGAGCAGACACATAGCTGGCATTCCTCACCTTCATCAGCGCTTGATAATGCTCTTAATAAGTTCTTAATATGGCCGACTCCCCCCCCCCCGCCCCCCCCCCCCCCCTTTGCGTGTACACAGCTATGAAAAATAAAATGTCAGCAGGCCATCAGTTGGTACGCCTTCATCATAAATAAACCAGCCGCGTCGCAATTGTTTCAAATTATTCTTATCATAAATCATTAGTCATGTATTTATTTATTTTTTAAAATCACTTTATTTATTTATTTTATATATTTTTTAGATCTGGTCTCGCTATATAAAGTAACCAAAATATTATAACTGTTTTTTTATTATAAATTATTTTTAAAAAGCATAACAGCTCCTCTCTAAGATTGAGGTTGTGACTGACAATTCTCCTAATATTTTGGATTTATTCTCATAAAAATTGTAAAAAATAAAAAAATAAAAAAAATGTTGCTGTTTTTTTTTTTTTGTTTTTTTTTTATAACTTCTCTTGCTTAATTGTATTTTGGGAATATACCAAGGGTCAACAAAAAACAGCCTTGTGTCTTAAATGGCCCCCGGGCTGCATGTTGACATATTGAATGTCTTTATTCTCGTAAAAATTCTCATTTAAAAAAAATCAAATTTTTGCTTTTATTATTTTATTTTATTTTAATTAAAAATATAAATAAATTAATTAATTTAATATAATTTAAAGAATTTAATTTAATTTTAAAACTATAAATTAATTTAATTTAATTTAATTTAAAACATATACATTAATTAATTTAATTTATTTAAAAAAATGTAATTTAATTTCATTTAATTTCATTTATAAATTATAAATTTTATTATGATTTTTTTTATTATAAATTTTAAATTCATTTTATTTTATTTTAATTTATTTTATTTTTGCAACTCAAGTTTAAGCTTCACACTTTTCACTTTGATGGATTCGATTCCTATAGAACCTTACCATTTACGCAAAGCCGTCTCTCGTTCAGTAACATACGGGTGGTAAACTACATCCGTAGCCACAACCGCGGTACACTGACGGAAATGTGGCCGAAAATGATTTTAAAAAATCACATTTTTGCCGTTTTTTTTAGTTCTCTTGTTTAATTGTATTTTGGAATGTACTGAGGGCCTGTCTTAAATGGCCCCCGGGCCGCATGTTGGACACCTGTGGTGGCCTATAGACCCTCCTGCTAGCTTGACGTTGACATTCTCGTCCCATTTTTCTCTTTCTCTCTTCAATTGCCATTGTTCATCGACAGAAGCTAACAAGCAACTCAAGTTTATTTTTATTTTATTTTATTTTATTTAAAAATATAAATAAATTAATTAATTTAATATAATTTAAAGAATTTAATTTAATTTAAAAAATATAAATAAATTAATTTAATTTAATTTAAAACATATAAATTAATTAATTTAATTTTAAAAATTTAATTTAATTTATAAATTATACATTTTATTATAAAATTTTTTATTATGAATTTTAAATTAATTTTATTTTATTTTAATTTATTTTATTTTTGCAACTCAAGTTTAAGCTTCACACTTTTCACTTTGATGGATTCGATTCCTATAGAACCTTACCAGGTACGCAAAGCCGTCTCTCGTTCAGTAACATACGAGTGGTAAACTACATCCGTAGCCACAACCGCGGTACACTGACGGAAATGTGGCCGAAAATGACGATTTCACCAATGCTAACGAGCACATGAGCTATTCCCTGGAAGTCCTCTTTGCTATGAACTCACTGTGCTTTGTGACGCTACCTCGGGCCATGTTATGTCAGACCCTTTCTACTTCCTGTTGACCATCCAGGCTGTAATAAGACAAAATGTTAGTTTAGTCAAAGCACCTCCGTCGTAAAAGTATATTACGTAATCAAGCGTTTGGATGGAGATTACGCTGCTGAGAGCCAGCACAGGATGGATGATGTCATCAATGATGGCGCCGGCACTTTCAGTGTCGTCAAGAGACGACGGTATGCTGAGAACGCGTCTTAAAAATGCCCCGATTAATCGCCATTAATCACTTATCACCAACAAACACCGCTTTAGTCTGATAAATATTTATTATAATTATAATAATATTTTCCATATGGACAAAATGGTGCGATGTACCACACCTTTCCACATTTCCTCAAGCTTTTATTGAGGCTATAAATCCAACTTTCCATCCTTAAAAATATGTAACAGATGAAGTGACCACACCCATTTTACACATTTATTATTTAAAAACACACAATTCTATAAATAGCATCGCTTCGGGCGATTTTGCTTGAGGATCTTCTTGCAGCATGACTTGTTTACCGAGCGATATACGTATGCTGTAACTGATAATATATTCATGCATTTGCATTTTAATGCATGACAGATTAGTATTACAGTACGAGTGGAAGTCATATGCCGTATAGATATGACATAACAAGGATTTTATGGCATACTTAATAATATGAGTACTTTATAGAAGCTTGCTCTCATGGAAAATGTTACTGTATTTGCTCAGGAAGTCATGCAAATTTTGAGGTGACTTAAAAAGAGTTTAAGTAGTAAAATATCATGAAAATGATATGCTAAAACTTGAACAGCATTTAAATATTATTTTATAATTTTTTTGAAGTGTATTGCAAAAACACTTCCTACAACTGAGAGAAGAACAATGTTCAAAGTTATTTATTCCGTTATGGGGAAAAAAATTTTTGTTAGAGGACGGCCAAATAATTTAATTTATTTGGATTTCTGTTATACTCCGTTAGTCAAAAATGACCCGGTCAGGTTGTTTTCTTGAAATATCTTGAAATGAAAATTTTTTATCATTTCATATTCCAGGTATTCCTAAAAAAAACATGTTTTTGATATCATATCACAATTTTAACGTACCTTTTATACATTTTAAGAAATTTTAGTTTTTGTGTTACTACCCCAACCTTCCATAAGTGGGTCAAAAATGACCCGGTCAGGTTGTTTTCTTGAAATATCTTCATAATGAAAATTTTTTCATCATTTCATATTCCAGGTATTCCTCAAAAAAACATATTTTTGATATCAAGCCGTTCACATTTTTAACTTATCTTTTATACATTTTAAGAAATTTTAAGAAATCTTCCTTAAGTGGGTCAAAAATGACCCGGTCAGGTTGTTTTCTTGAAATATCTTCGTAATTATAATTTTTTTTATCATTTCTTATTCCGGGTATTCCTCAAAAAACATCTTTTTGATATCATGTCATTCACATTTTTAACTTACCTTTTATACATTTTAAGAAATTTTAAGAAATCTTCCATAAGTGGGTCAAAAATGACCCGGTCAGGTTGGTTTCTTGAAATATCTTTGTAATGAAAATTTTTTATCATTTCATATTCCAGGTATTCCTCAAAAAACATGTTTTTGATATCATGCCATTCACATTTTTAACTTATCTTTTATACATTTTAAGAAATTTTAAGAAATCTTCCATAAGTAGGTCAAAAATGACCTGGTCATGTTGTTTTCTTGAAATATCTTCGTAATTATAATTTTTTAATCATTTCTTATTCCAGGTATTCCTAAAAAAAACATGTTTTTGATATCATATCACATTTTTAACTTACCTTTTATACATTTTAAGAAATTTTAGTTTTTGTGTTACTACCCCAACCTTCCATAAGTGGGTCAAAAATGACCCGGTCAGGTTGTTTTCTTGAAATATCTTCATAATTAAATTTTTTTATCATTTCATATTCCAAGTATTCCTCAAAAAACATATTTTTGATATCATGCCGTTCACATTTTTAACTTCCCTTTATGCAACACACAATGGATCCTCCCATTTTCTATTGTTGTACGGGGTCATTTTCTTTTTCAAAGATGTAAAAAAGTGAAAAATGAAGATGTTTCTAACATGAAATCATTCTTGTGTGGTCCTAAATATAATACTAAATATCATACAAGTGATTATTCCTAACCAAAATGGAAAAATTGTCCTAAAAAGGCATTGATTCTAGTATGGGTGATTTTTGATCCACTTATGGAAGAGTGGAGGGTCCAGTCACTCGTGCATCCAAGGGTTAATGTCATCTTCACGCTGCTCTACTAGTCGTTCAGAAGAGATGCCCAGCGCTCTTATAATCATCATCACTAGCATCATCATCATCATCATCATCAGGCGCCGCACGCAGACAAGCGGCAGTTATTATTACCGACTAAGAGGATTGCTCCCTGCGCTCTCAGCCTCCACACGCGGTTATTTAAAGGGAGCCCCGCCCACTGCCCGCCTCCAGCTTTAGAGATGCTGAGAGCGAGCGAAGGATAACGCAGGCAGGGAGGACGGCACAGAAGAACAGGGAAGGGGCGCTTATCGAGGACAGGGTGTCTTCCGAGTGTTCCGAGTTCCGGAGAGGTGACAGCATTCCCGAGCTTCGGCGGGGAAAAGTCGTAAACAAAGTGCATGTCATGGCCAGCCAGCAGGACTCGGGATTCTTTGAAATCAGCATCAAATCTCTGCTGAAGTCATGGAGCGGCTGTGAGTACAACTTGGTTTTTTTTCGTTGCAGTTCTTTGTCAAACGTGAGTTGTACTTGTGGCCGTCTCCTAGCAACAGCACCGTCGTCACTGTTTCATCGTGCAATGATTCAGCACCTCGGGTGCGCCGCACGGCTTGTTTTTAACTGGCGTGTGCCAGTCACTCACATGGTCTAAATCAGGGGTGGGCAAACTTTTTGACTCGCGGGCCGCATTGATATGACAAAATTTACGGGGGGGGGGCAGACTATATATTTATATTTATATCAATGTTTTTCGCTTAACATTGAAAATGTACACCAAAATCTTGCCACGTTTTGCGTACTTTTCCTGGTTAGCAGCAAGGAACACTATTTAATTAATTTTATTATAAATTATTATTATAAATTATTATTATAAATTATTATTATAAATTATTTTTAATTTTAATTTTAATTTTAATTTTAATTTTAATTTTAATTTTAATTTTAATTTTAATTTTAATTTTAATTTTAATTTTAATTTTAATTTTAATTTTAATTACTTTGGAAAGATTGGGCGGGCCGTATTCAAACACTTGGCGGGCTGGATGTGGCCCCCCCGGCCGTAGTTTGCCCACCCCTGGTCTAAATAGTTCTTAGTAAGCGTGAGGACACGCTAATGGGATTAGCCGAGCTTCACCTGAAGGCTCCAGCGCCTTCTTGATGAGATCAGCTCCTGGTTCTTGTGTGTTTTTACGAGTTGAAAAGGAAAGTTACGGAATAGAGCAAGCGCACCGCAAAGTGTCAAATTCATGTCAAAATCCAATTTGTACCTTTATTTATTGTATTTTATTATGCTTTTTAATTTTAATTTTAATTTTAATTTTAATTTTAATTTTAATTTTAATTTTAATTTTAATTTTAATTTTAATTTTTTTAATTTTAATTTTTAATTTAATTAATTTTAATTTTAATTTTAATTTTAATTTTAATTTTAATTTTAATTTTAATTTTAATTTTAATTTTAATTTTAATTTTAATTTTAATTTATATAAATAAAATAATAAAATAAAAATATTTAAAAAATAAAGAATTATTAAAATAATGTTAATAATTTTATTTCTTATTTGATCTTTTAGTTTTGGATTAAATTCAATTTGTAACTAGTTTTACTTTCTTTTCTTTTAAATTGGATTAGATTGGATGATACGATACCATTGTGATACTATTCCATTGGCCCCCCAACATCGAAAGCTTAAAGTCTCGTCTTAAAAGCCACTTTTATTCTCTGGCTTTTAACTCAGAGTTAGTCGTATGGTCCTGTGTCTTTTAGTTCTTGCCTTTTATTTTAATTGTTTTTATTTTTTGTATTTTTATTGCTTTGCTTCTTGTTATTTTTTATTTTTATTAAAATATTATATATATTATACATAAAATATTTAAATTTAAATTTTTTATAATTTATATAAATAAAATAATAAAATAACAATAAAAATATTTTAAAAAATAAATAAATAAATACATAAAATATAAAATTAATGTTATTATAAAATAATTTTATTTCTTATTTGATCTTTTAGTTTTGGATAAAATCAATTTGTACCTTTATTTATTGTATTTTATTTTTACTTTTTTATTTTCTTGTTTGTGCAGCACTTTGGAAACTGATATCAATCGATAGTAGCAAAATAGCAAAATACACGGTTAGCCATGAAAAAGTGGTCAGAAATCGACATGCGGCAAGCAGCATTTTAGCGAGTGAGGCGCATAACAACAAAGCTTGTGCAATTTTTTTTTTTTCACTCTCCCTTTGACGTAAAAATATCATAAACCAACTGGCAGGGAGGTTCCTGCTCATTACATAACGTGACGCGAAAGCTTTTATTAGCCTCACATTCTACTGTTGGAACAGTTTGCCTTTATTTTTAGTCCTGTGTGTGTTTTCATAATGGCCCCCCCCTACCACCGCCATGCTGACCCCGGAAATTCTGGCACAGTTAATGAGGTCATTTGTGCCCAAATGTCGACCCACACGTCACTAGTGGCTGATGGCTAAAGTGGGTGTTTATGCTCCTGTCTCCGTGGATGAATTCGAACGAGACTTATATAAGAATTGCACTGTAAATCAAATATTGAGTTGTGGCAAAATATGATTTTTTTTGTATCGTTTGTTTGTTTATGTTTATTTTGCTATTTCGCAGCAGCCAGCAGAGGGCCTGCTTTGTTTATTTATTCAGACCCAGCTAGTTTGCTTCCTAAATGGGCTGCCATAGCAAACTGAATGGGAATTACAGTGGAACCTCAGTTAGCGTCCGCCCCGGTTAGCGTGTTTTTCGCTTAACATTGAAAATTTACACCAAAATCTTGCCACGTTTTGCGTACTTTTCCTGGTTAGCAGCAAGGAACATTAATTTTAATTTTAATTTTAATTTTAATTTTAATTTTAATTTTAATTTTAATTTTAATTTTAATTTTAATTTTAATTTTAATTTTAATTTTAATTTTAATTTTAATTTTAATTTTAATTTTAATTTTAATTTTAATTTTAATTTTAATTTTTGCAGCTTGTCTTGCGGTGCCGCGTGTTTCAGGGGCAAAGAGATGAAATTGAAAACTGTGTGGGGGGGGGCATCGTCGACGCGACATCTGTAGTTGAAAGTAATGGTAATGGTTTAATTTCATTTGAACATGCATCAGATTCCAATTGAGTGCATCCCATAATCAGTTCCCAGTTCCACATGTCCAAAAGGAGTAGGAAGAAGCAAAGCTTATTAAATCCTACCCCTCCATCTGGTACTTTTACAATCACTAACTGTTACATTTGTTCACTTCCTGCTTTCCTATTTTAATTTTTATTTTTATTTTTATTTTTATTTTTATTTTTATTTTTATTTTTATTTTTATTTTTATTTTTTGTCACATACTGAAGTACTCGGTGATATGAGCATCCAATGACATAATGGGTACCATAGTAAGTGTCAATATAGTGATATATATAGCATAGTATATAGTTTTTTGTTTGTTTTTTGTTTTTAATTTTTTTTATACATTTTTATTTTATTTAGTCATTAATTTTATTTATTTATTTATTTATTTTTTTTAATGTTTTTATTTTCCGTCACGTACCGAAGTACTCGGTGATATGAGCATCCAATGCCATAATGGGTACCATAGTAAGTGTCAATATAGTGATATATATATAGCACAGTATATAGTTTTTTTTGTTTGTTTTTTGTTTTTAATTTATTTTATACATTTTTATTTTATTTATTCATTAATTTTAATTTTGAATTTTTTATTTATTTTTTAAATGTTTTTATTTTCCGTCACGTACCGAAGTAGGAGGTGATAGTTTTTTGTTTGTTTTTTTGTTTTTAACTTATTTTATACATTTTCATTTTATTTATTCATTTTTTTTAATTTTTTAAGTTTTTATTTTTTTAAAATTTTTATAGTAAGTGTCCATATAGTGATATGTATATTTAATTTATTTAATAAATGTTTATTTTATTTATTCATTTATTTTTAATTTTTTTATTATTATTTATTTTTTCTTTTTTTTTCTTTTTTGTCACATACCAAAGTACTCGGTGATATGAGCATCCAATACTGAAATGCTATAGCTAGCATAACGTAGATGGTGTATTTTTACTGTTCCAAGTATGATAAAGGGGGACGCTTGTTTCCGTGATGGTGCCAGGGGAGGGTGGTGATGTCATGCCCCGTGAGCCCCCTTGTTTTGCTCGTGTGATGAGTCTTTGTGCAGAATCGGACCACACGGGTCTTCATACTGTGAATCTTTTAGCCTCGGTTATTTTTTGTCGATTTAATCGCAGCAAAACGTGTCCGATGTCTGATGTCGCCAGTGCAGCGTGCACCCCGGGGTAATAATAGTCACACAGCTATGCCCCCTGGTAGCATCACCGCTTTGCTAAAAATTCCCGCTTGACCTTCACTCCTGGAAGGCACCACAGGCTGGTCACACGGCGAAGCAGAAGAAGAGACAAACGGTTGTGTCGGCTCCTGTCTGGTGGGACTTATTTAAGCAACACCCACCGGTGGCTGGCGGGGTGGGTGTCTGGGTGTCTGGGTGTCTGGGTGTCTGGCTTGAGCGCTCCGTGGAAAATATGCCCCAGGAGGACTCGGCCAGTTGACACGCAAGACATGGACGCTGATGTGTTTCCTCAGGGAGATTTTTAGCCTCGGTTAAAGGGAGCTCGAACCGTGGGTTCCCCCCCGTCGTTGTTGTTGTTCTCCGCTATGGACGGGACGGCCGTGTGCTGGAGCAAAGCCAGTGTCATCAGCTTCATCAAGGGCCTGGGTAGGTGCTGAGAGGGTTCGAACATGCTGGGCATTCCGTGAAAGGCACCGTGACATGCGTGTCCCGAGTAGACCTGGAGAACATCTCCTGTTGCTCACGTCACTTTTTATGCTTTTGTGTGTCGCTCTTAAAAATGGGACAACTATGATTTATTATTTATTACGATTATCGATTATGAAGTTGCTTTCTTAGTTGTCATTTATTTTGCATGCTTTGGTTAAACCAAGTACAAATATATTTGCATCTTTTTTTGTATATTATATTTGCATTTGCTAGTGGAATAATTATAATATATAAAAAAATATAATTTATAAAATCTATGAAATATAATAATAAAAAATATAATAATAAAATATATAAAATATAATAATGAAATATATAAAATATAATAATAAAATATAATAATAATTAATCAAAACCTCATGTCAAAACAGTTTACAACAGGTTAGATCAAGGCAAATAATTGTTTAAAAAAAATTATTTTTGCAGCATAATTCTTCATCAATAATAATGATAATAGTATTTTTAATATTTTTTGTTGTTGTATTTCATGTTATTGTTGTTATTATTATTCACAGTGGTAGTGTTAGTTATGTTAATATTAATATTAATAATAATACTATGTTAATATAATATTATAATAATGTTATAATAATAATAATTGTAACACTTACCATTGTAATGAAAAGGTAATTGCTTGTATCATTATTGTCAAATATAATGGAAATAAAAATATGGAAAATACATGTAAAAACAATAGATTAACAAAAAAATATTACAAAATTATTATTATTACAACATTATTACAAAAATATTATTACATAATTCTCTATCAATAATAATAATAATAATAATTGAATATTTTTGTTGTTGTATTTCATGTTATTATTATTATTCACAGTAGTAGTGTTAGTTATGTTATTATTTCTAATAATAATCATAACACTAATCATTGTAATGAAAAGGTAATTGCTTGTATCATTATTGTCAATTATAATGGAAATAAAAATATGGAAAATACATGTAAAAAAATAATAGATGAACAAAAACATTTATTTTAAATAATAATATTATTGATATGAAAAGCAACAGGTTAGATCAAGGCAAAAAAATGATTTTTACAGCATAATTCTTCATCAATAATAATAATAGTATTTTTAATATTTTTGTTGTTGTATTTCACATTATTATTATTATTATTATTATTATTATTATTATTCACAGTAGTAGTGTTAGTTATGTTATTATTTCTAATAATGTGATATAATAATGTGACATTCTAATAATAAACTGTTACATTTGTTCACTTCCTGCTTTCCTAATAGAGTTTAAGTTGTTGTTTTGTTTATTTTGATTATTATTTTTTTCCTGGATTTTTGCAGCATAATTCTTTATCAATAATAATAATAATAATAGTATTTTTAATAATTTTTGTTGTTGTATTTCATGTTATTATTACTATTATTATTATTATTATTATTCACAGTAGTAGTGTTAGTTATGTTATTATTTCTAATAATGTGATGTAATAATGTGACATTCTAATAATAAACTGTTACATTTGTTCACTTCCTGCTTTCCTAATAGAGTTTAAATTGTTGTTTTTTCATTTTTTCTGGATTTTTACAGCATAATTCTTCATCGATAATAATAACAGTATTTTTAATCATTTTTGTTGTTGTATTTCATGTTATTATTATTATTATTATTATTATTATTATTATTATTATTATTATTATTATTATTATTATTATTATTATTATTATTATTATTATTATTATTATTATTATTATTATTATTATTATTATTCACAGTAGTAGTGTTAGTTATGTTATTATTTCTAATAATAATCGTAACACTAATCATTGTAATGAAAAGGTAATTGCTTGTATCATTATTGTCAATTATAATGGAAATAAAAATATGGAAAATACATGTAAAAAATAATAGAAAAAATACAAAAAAAATATTTAAAAAAATAAAAAAAATTAAAATAAAATATTTTAAATAATAATATTATTGATAGTAATAAAGACGTACTTTTTTTACAAGTGATTCCAGTACCAATTCCAGTAAATATTTTACATGAAATTCTTGACTCTACTCAGCAAATCTTAGTGTGGAGGCAAACCTTGCATGAACTTGCATGTTGGCTGGCATGGTTCTCATGGCCCGGGTAATCAAACACGGGCCACACCATAACACAACACTAGATGGTCACAAGATGGCTGTGACATCTTTGGTAGGATACGAAAACAGCAGCTGCTGGCCGTGGGCCGTTCGTTTCCTCCTGGGAGATGTCAGTGCCCTTTGGACAGCGTGCGTCAGGAATGTTCAACATGGTGGGAATTTTTATGTCCATGTTTGGGGAAACCTTGTTCCAACACCCAAATCCGTTGTCTCTCTTTGTAAACACCTCCATGGCTTATCCTGTCGCTCACGTATTCCTCAATTGGTCATGTTTTATGATTATTAAAACACGTTTTTTTTTTTTTCCATTTGTTATTTCTTCAGCATCACCCGTCGGGAACGGCTACAGCAAACCCCCCATCGCTCCCGTCTGCAGTCCTCAGGGAGAGAAGGGGCCCCCGGTCATGATGCCGATCAGCGTGGACCCGGAGAGCAAACCGGGCGAGTACGTCCTCAAGAGCCTGTTTGCCGTCTTCGCCACCGTATCGGAACGCAAGATTCGAATCATCATGGCGGAACCGCTGGTGAGTCTAATGTTGACGGAAAAAAACAAAAAAAAACACAAAAACCTTCCAAATGCTCCACGTGCATGAACTCCCTTTCGGCGTTCCGACTCCTTTTCCATGTATTCATTTTTTTTACCCTGGACTGGTCACCAGCCAATCACAGGGCACATATAGACAAACAACCATTCACACTCACATTCATACCTATGGACAATTTGGAGTCGCTAATTAACCTAGCATGTTTTTGGAATGTTGGAGGAAGTATTCCGGAGTACCCGGAGAACATGCAAACTCCACACAGAGATGCCCGAGAGTGGAATCGAACTAGCTGTGTACCCTGCATGCTAACCACTCACTCACCATGCAGGCCATGAAAAACATGAAACATGAAAAATAATGATAAATAATATTAAAATTTCAAAGTGATAAAATGGGAATAAATTGTTAATAATATATAAAAATAAGTGAAGTTAAAGCATAGTTTTAAAAAAAAAATGATACTTAATTATTTTAACAGAGGCAATGTTGGCATAATTCACGGAATAGAAAACTTAAATTGGAAATTAATTTAAATTTTTTTGTAATTAATTAATTAATTTAATTTAATTAATTACCACTTATTTTTTATATATTTTATAAATGCCTGTGTTTTTGTGATATAAAATATGCATCATTGACAATATTGTCTTTTTTAATAATTTCACAATTTTTTGTATTGTATAATTATTTATATTAATACAAAATTATTAAAAATAATATTTAAAAAATATAATATATTATTAAAAATATTATTAATAAAATATAATTTTATTCAATGTTATATTTATTAATGCTTAGTGCTTTTTGATGCAACACTTTTTTTCATTCCTTTTTCGGCTTGTTATATATTTTATTAAAGCCTGTGTTTTTGTGATATAAAATATGCATCATTAACAATATTGTCATTTTTAATAATTTCACAATTTATTGTATTGTATAATTATTTATTGTAATACAAAAATTAATACAAATATTATAAAAAATATAATATATTATTTAAAAATATCATTAATAAAGTATTATTTTATTCAATGTTATATTTATTAATGCTTAGTGCTTTTTGCCTGTGTTTTTGTCATATAAAATATGCATTATTAACAATATTGTCATTTTTAATAATTTCATAATTTATTGTATATTTTTTATTTTAATACAAAAAATTATAAAAAATATTATAAAAATATAATATATACATAATATATTATAAAAATATTATTAATATATTTTTATATAAGCCTGTGTTTTTGTGATATAAAATATGCATCATTAACAATATTGTCATTTGTAATCATTTCATAATTTATATATGTATAATTATTTATTTTAATACAAAATTAATAAAAAAATATAGAATTGTATTATTTTATTCAATATTATATTTATTAATGCTTATTATGCACATTATGCACATTGTCCACTAATTGATTAAAGTTCCTGCTAACCCTCAGCTGTCAATCCAGACTCCATTTGCTAACAACGAGAATGTGCGAGGGCTGAAAAACTAATTAAGATCAGCCTTAATCCCTCATGAAAGCCGTCATTGCCCGTGATGGACGACTTTCATAACGGGAGGCGTCATTAATATCCCATCTTTTAGCCTTCATGCTGATGCCGCAGTGAATGTGAAAGTGAATGATGGCGTTCTCGTTAGCTGGAAAATGTGGGACGAGTGAAGCTGCGGGCGAGACTTTAATGACTTGTTTTTAAATGATAACATGATTTTTTGGGTTTGCTTTTGCAGGAATCTTTTTTACAAACAACGCCAATGTTTAAGATAATGAAGTTTGTGCATTTGATGACTTGTTTTCTAATAATAACATGATTTTGGGGGCATTTTTTGGGCATTTGATGACTTGTTTTCCAATGTTAACATGATTTTTTGGGTTTGTTTTTTGCAGGAAAAAAAATTGACAAACAACGGCAATGTTTAAGATAATGAAGTTTGTGCATTTGATGACTTGTTTTCAAATAATAACATGATTTTTGGGGCATTTTTTGGGCATTTGATGACCTGTTTTCCAATGATAACATGATTTTTTGGGTTTGCTTTTGCAGGGAAATTTTTTTACAAACACCGCCTATGTTTAAGATAATGATGTTTTGACTTGTTATTATATAATAACATGATTTTTTGGGTTTGTTTTTGCAGGAAAGTTTTTTACAAACAACGCCAATGTTTAAGATAATGAAGTTTGTGGATTTGATGACTTGTTTTCAAATAATAACATGATTTTTGGGGCATTTTTTTGATATTTTTGGGCATTTTTTGGGCATTTGATGACTTGTTGTCAAGTGATAACGTGATTTTTTGGGTTTGCTTTTGCAGGAATTTTTTTTTACAAACAACGCCAATGTTTAAGATAATGAAGTTTGTGCATTTGATGACTTGTTTTCAAATAATAACATGATTTTTTGGGCATTTGATGACTTGTTTTCCAATGATAACATGATTTTTTTTGGGTTTGTTTTTGCAGGAAAAAAATTGATAAACAATGCCAATGTTTAAGATAATGAAGTTTGTGCATTTGATGACTTGTTTTCAAATAATAACATGATTTTTGGGGCATTTTTTGGGCATTTGATGACTTGTTTTCCAATGATAACATGATTTTTTTGGGTTTGTTTTTGCAGGAAAATTTTTTTACAAACAACGCCAATGTTTAAGATAATGAAGTTTGTGCATTTGATGACTTGTTTTCAAATAATAACATGATTTTTGGGGCATTTTTTGGGCCTTTTTTGGGGAATTTTTGGGGCATTTGATGACTTGTTTTCCAATGATAACGTGGTTTTTTTGGGTTTGTTTTTGCAGGAAAAAAATTGACAAACAACGCCAATGTTTAAGATAATGAAGTTTGTGCATTTGATGACTTGTTTTCAAATAATAACACGATTTTTGGGGCATTTTTTGGATATTTTTGGGCATTTTTTGGGCATTTGATGACTTGTTTTCCAATGGTAACATGATTTTTTGGGTTTGCTTTTGCAGGAACATTTTTTTACCAACATCGCCAATGTTTAAGATAATGAAGTTTGTGCATTTGATGACTTGTTTTCCAATGATAACATGATTTTTTTGGGTTTATTTTTGCAGGAAAAACCTTTAACAAAGTCTCTCCAGAGGGGTGAAGATCCTCAGTTTGACCAAGTAAGCAAGACTTTATTTCATTTTTTCGGTCGTTTTTCGGGACGCTACCTGAAAAGGCTCATTCGCCCGCATCCAAAAAAAAGCCCTTTGAGCGCCAGTCAAGGGCAGGCGTGTTTACCTTGCGCCTTGGCGTCGGTCCGAGGTGCGTCCAGCCGCCGTGCGGTTACGCAGAGAGCCTCCTTTCACGGCCACAGGGCCGTGTTTGTGCTGCAGCGTGAGGCCATTGAAGCGGCCGCACAGAGCCGTGATTCTTCTCCGAACTCGTGTTCGATGAAGGCCTCGCTTGTGTCGCCCCCGCCCTGCCCGGTCCGGTTGACTCTCCTCCCTTCCTGTGTGCCCAAACCCGCCCGTTCCTTCCTTTCACTCACCCCACCCTGCCTGGGTTTGTGTTTTTCTCCTCCTTGCAGTTATTAAGCACCATGAGCTCCTTGGCTGAGTACTGCCTCCCCTCCATCCTCCGAACTTTATTCGACTGGTACAAAAGACAAAACGGCCTGGAGGAGGAGTTGCACGAGTACCGTCCCAGAGCTAACACCAAGTCCAAAAAGTGAGAATGATTGACGTAAAGTGGTCCCGTGTTCCGTTCGCTGTGAGCCTGTTGTCATTCTTTGTTGTCTTTCTGCAGTGATGAGCAGCAGAGAGATTATTTACTTGAAAGGAGGGACTTGGCCATCGACTTTATCTTCTCCCTCGCACTCATAGAAGTTCTTAAACAGGTGACTTTACAGTTATTCATTATTATTATTATTATTATTATTGTACAAAGTATTCAATAAATTATTTAGAAACAGGTGGTAGAGAAGGTCATGTAGAAAGTTGTAGGCTTGAATTGGCAGCCATTTTTCCATCAGACGACTCCAGGGCAGCTGTGTATACAGATATAGAGTACAATCAGTAACTGTTTTTGTTTGTTCAATTTGTTCACTTCCTGCTTTCCTAATATAGTTTAAGTTTTTTAATTTTTAATTTTTTTTAAATTGTTAATTTTGTAATTTTTTAAAATTGTTTTATTATTTATTTTTTATTTTTTTGTATTTTTTTGTATTTTGTTATTTTGTTATTTTAATTTTGTTATTTTTATTTTTATTTTATTTTTATTTTTATTTTTATTTTTATTTTTATTTTTATTTTTATTTTTATTTTTATTTTTATTTTTATTTTTATTTTTATTTTTATTTTTATTTTTATTTTTATTTTTATTTTTATTTATTTTTTTTTTTTTTCATTTTGTATTTTATTTTTTATTTTTTATTTTTTTTGTCCCGTACCAAAGTACTCGGTGATATGAGCATCCAATGCCATAATGGGTACCATAGTAACTGTCAATATAATATACGTATTGTCTGTTTTGGTCAAGTAGTAAAATAAATTACCCGCAAAAAACGCGACTTATACTCCAGTGCGACTTGTAGTCCAGAAAATACGGTATGTGCAGATTCTGGAATATCTAGCTTATAGCTAATAGCTAAAGCTTCTTAAATCCTACCCCTCCATCTGGTACTTTTACAATCAGTAACTGTTACATTTGTTCACTTCCTGCTTTCCTAATGTAGTTTAGGAGGTAGGATTTTATTTTATTTTATTTTATTTTATTTTAAAGAAAGTCTATGTCTATGTTATTTAGCTAATCACTTTCTGTGCTGGTTATTGTGTGTAGCTGCTCTATAAGAGTCCACAACTCAATACAAAGAGCTGAAAAATGAGCATAATAGGTCCCCTTTAACGAGGTCGCTGCTAGAACCTCAGCTTCCATAATTAATCCATTCCAAAATGGTTAAACGAAAACCCAAATTTAGTCAGGCAGTCCAAAAACTGATACATAAGTTTAGCAATAAAAACAAATCATACAAAAATGGCTTCCACTATAAAGTTGTAAATGTACTGTAAACTCGATGTTTTTTTAAGTCATTTTCTCTTGTCGCTAGATGCCATTGCACCCAGTCCTGGATGGTTTGGTCCATGAGGTCATCACCGTAGCCTTTAAGCACTTTAGATACAAAGAAGGGTAAAATACTTTTCACTTTTAAAGCGTATTTATTTCTCTTTTCTCCATTGAATGTACTTTTTTTTGTGGTTTTTTTTCCAGATATCACGGTCCTAACACTGGCAACATGCACACTGTAGCTGACCTCTATGCTGAGGTTATCGGAGTATTGGCTCAGTCCAAGTGAGTACTTTCAAGTCAAAAACTGTACAGGTATTATTCACTCCAGTGCGACTTATGTATGTTTTTTTTCCACCTAATTATGCATTTTTGACCTTGTGCCACTTATACTCCGGAGCGACTTATAGTCCAGAAAATACAGTGTGCAGATTCTGGAATATCTAGAAAGGTTTTTTAATTTAATTTAATTTAATTTTATTTTATTTTATTTTATTTTATTTTATTTTATTTTATTTTATTTTATTTTATTTTATTGTTTTTTTTATTTTATTTTATTATTTTTATTTTATTTATTTATTTTAAATTTTTTATTTATTTATTTTGTTTTATTTTGTTCACTTCCTGCTTTCCTAATATATTTTATTTTATTTTTATTTTTATTTTTTAAGCTTCTTAAATCCTGAATTGAACTGGCTGGGTACCAGTCCAGGGTGTACCCCACCACCTGAGTCACTGACACCCTAGTGAGGACTAGCATCCAAGAGGATAGATGACGGTGATGATGGATTCATGTTCAGGACACTGGAACGCACATTTTTGGACAGTACCCCCCCCCCCCCCCCTCGCACCAAACTAGGACTGGAAATTGATGTCCGTGAGTTGATGTTTTCAGATCAGAAGCAGCACGGAACAAAGCTCTTAAAATAGAGACAGGACTACGTGGGCCGCACGTTGCCGAGAACGACAACGTTCGGTCAAAGCTTTAACCGAGGAGAGGAGGAGGGGCGGCAGTGATATTTTTAGGAAGTATGCGTCTCGGAATAGTGGCGAGGTTCCATTGGAATCATGCCAAGACACCCAGGAAGTCTGTATATACGTATAGTGCATATATATAATATATAATAATTAAATTAAATTAAATTAAATTAAATTAAATTAAATTAAATTAAATTAAATTAAATTAAATTAAATTAAATTAAATTAAATTAAATTAAATTAAATTAAATTAAATTAAATTAAATTAAATTAAATTAAATTAAATTAAATTAAATTAAAGAGGAGGGGCGGCGAGTGATATTTTTAGGAATTATGCGTCTCGGAATAGTGTCGAGGTTCTCTTGGAATCATGCCAAGACACCCAGGAAGTGTATATATATATATATATATAGTGTATATATATATAATAATAAAAAATTAAATTAAATTCATATAATATATAATATTATTATCTAATATATAATATTAAAATTATATAATATTATATAATATATATATATATATATATAATATAATTAATTCATATCACCTCCTACTTCGGTATGTGCCAAAAAATAAAATAAATAAAAAATATAAAAATTATACAAAATTAATACATACAATAAAAATTCATTAAATAAATTAAATATACATATCACTATATCGACACTTACTATGGTACCCATTATGTCATTAGATGGTCATATCACCTCATACTTTGGTATGTGACGGAAAATAAAAAAAATAAAAATAAAAAACTATTTTTTTATTAAATATTAAACATTTAATTAAATTAATAAAATAAAAATTAATAACATAAATTAAAAACAAAAACCAAACAAAAAACTATATACTGTGCTATATATATCACTATATTGACAGTTACTATGGTAACCATTATGTCATTGGATGCTCATATCACAGAGTACTTCCGTATGTAACTAAAAATAAAAATAAAAATAATTCGTTCATTCATTTTCTGCCGCTTATCCTCACGATGGGGTGCTGGATCCTACTGAAATGCAGATTACATCATTTTCTCCCAAATTAGCGTCTATATTTAGTCGGCCTGAAGAATATCATGACTGGTTGAACTGGAGCAAAGGATCAGGTGCTAAACTAGCAGCTAGCAGCTCATCTTTAGCTTCAGACTCACCGTCTGCTCGTGGAGGGTAAAGAGGAGGAGGGGCGGCAGTGATATTTTTAGGAAGTATGCGTCTCGGAATAGTGGCGAGGTTCTCTTGGAATCATGCCAGGACACCCAGGAAGTGGCACTTTCTCTCCAGTGTCTTTTCTAAATGTGATGTTTGGTTGTTCTCGCAGGTTCCCTGCCGTGAAGAAGAAGTTCATGACTGAGCTGAAGGAGCTGAGACAGAAGGAGCAGAGTCCATATGTAGTCCAGAGTACTATTAGCCTCATCATGGGGGTCAAGTTCTTCCGTATTAAGATGTATCCCGTGGAGGATTTTGAAGCTTCTTTTCAGTTCATGCAGGTAGTCCAACCTTCTGGGGGAACCGTTTGGGGGTCCAAAAATATCTGCATGCATTAAAATGCACTCTTGCCCCAAAGAATCCTAAGGTCATTTTGGCCAAGATAAAGCCTGAATATGTCATATCTCATGGTTGGGGGGAGGTAAGGTAATACATAATAATATAATATAAATAATATATATAATAAAATAATAAATAAAATCTAAATAATAAACAATAAATAATAAAAAATTTAGCTTTTAATAAATAATAAATAATAAATAATAAATGCTTTAAGTTTTATTAAATAATAAATAATAAATAATTTAGATTTCATTAAATAAGAAATAAGAAATAATAAATATAATAATAATAATAGTAATAATAATTTTATTAAAACAATTGCAATTATCACAATTATCTTGTTTATCTTGTTATCTTTTTAAATTTAAAATAAATTTTAATTTAATTTAATTTAATAATTAGAAATTCCTTTAATGTATTCAAATGATACTCTTTGAATAATATTTTTTCCACAAAAAAATGTAATAATGTAATAATTTAAAATAAATTATAATTTAATAATTAAAGATTCCTTTCATGTATTCAAATGATCCTCTTTGAATAATATTTGTCCAACAAAAAAATGTCATAATGTAATAATTTTAAATAAATTATAATTTAATAATTAAATATTTTTTTAATATATTCAAATAATCAAAAGAAAAAATAAAATATAATAATAATAGTAATTATCAATTATGCAACTATCTTTTTTAATTTAAAATAAATTATAATTTAATAATTAAAGATTCCTTTCATGTATTCAAATGATCCTCTTTTGATAATATTTTTCCACAAAAAATGTCATAATGTAATAATTTAAAATAAATTATAATTGAATAATTAAAGATTCCTTTAATGTATTCAAGTGATACTCTTTGAATAATATTTATTTACAAAAAAATGCAATAATGTAATAATTTAAAGTAAATTATAATTTAATAATTAAAGATTCCTTTAATGTATTCAAGTGATACTCTTTGAATAATATTTATTTACAAAAAATTTTAATAATGTAATAATTTAAAATAAATTTTAATTTAATAATAAAGATTCCTTTAATGTATTCAAATGATCCTCTTTTGATAATATCTTTCCACAAAAA
Source organism: Doryrhamphus excisus (assembly GCF_030265055.1). NCBI lineage: Eukaryota > Metazoa > Chordata > Actinopteri > Syngnathiformes > Syngnathidae > Doryrhamphus > Doryrhamphus excisus. The sequence continues at coordinate 21,214,387 of NC_080473.1, forward strand.
ATGTATATAATGTATATAAATAATGTAATAATTTAAAATAAATTATAATTTAATAATTAAAGATTCTATTAATGTATTCAAATGATCAAAAGAAAAAATAAAATATAATAATAATAGTAATTGTCCATTATGCAACTATCACAATTATGTTATCTTTTTTAATTTAAAATAAATGATAATTTAATAATTAAAGATTATTTTAATGTATTCAAATGATACTCTTTGAATAATACTTTTTCCACACAAAAAAAAGAAAAAAAAAAGAATTATCTTGTTAAAATCCTCATTAAAAGAAGAAAGAACAAACAACAACAACAACCACAAAGATCATTATTTTGTCTCATATTACATTTGTTATTACATTTACATTTACATTTACAGTTTTTCACTTTCCCACATATGGAATCATTTAAATTATTACATTTTGTTTGTGGGCGTACATGTGCGTTTTAGTTACAGTATATTATTGTATGTGTGATTTTGTGTCTATATGGGGAAGAAATAATCAAAAGAAATAATAAAATATAATAATAGTAATAATAATTTTATTTAAAAAATTGCAATTATCAAAATTATCTTTTTAATTTAATTTAATAATTAAAGATTCCTTAAATGTATTCAAATTATACTCTTTGAATAATACTTTTTCCACAAAAAAAAAGGAAAAAAAAGAATTATCTTGTTAAAATCCTCAAAATGACAACAACAATAACCACAAAGATAATTATTTTGTCTCATATTACATTTGGGGGAAGTTATTATTCATTGCATATTAAATATAAAAAAAAATGATTATCTTTTCTGTTCCATCTTGACTAAATGTGTTCTTGCAGGATTGTGCTCAGTGCTTCCTGGATGTGAAGGACAAGGACATTAAACATGCCTTGGCTGGGCTCTTTGTGGAAATTTTAGTTCCTGTCGCTGCGGTAAAAAGCTTACGATATTACGATATTATATAAGTTATTACTAAACTGAGTTTCTGCCGCCATGTTTTTAACAAGCGTTGTTCCCGTGCAGGCGGTGAAGAATGAGGTGAACGTGCCCTGCTTGAGGAACTTTGTGGACAGCTTATACGACTCGACCCTCGAACTGTCCGCCAGAAAAAAGCACTCTCTGGTGAGCTGACTTTTAAGAATTTTAAGATGTGTAGCAAAGCCTACTTTTTTTTGACAAACTGTCCTCCTTGAAGTGTTTGGATGTCTCTTTAAAGCAGGGGTCTCCTACTCAATTTACTTGGGGGCCACTGGAGCTAGGGCAGTGGTGGGCAAACTACGGCCCGCGGGCCACATCAGGCCCGCAAAGCGTCTTCATCCGGCCCGTCAGGCATTTTGCAATCTGTAGCTTGTACAAAAAAAAAGCGATCCACAAAACAACACCACATGTCGACACATATAGAAGTATATAGTATATTCCGGCCGCAAGGCATGCAGGGTAACTTGTGGTACTCTCCCAACATTTTGCAGTGTTTGTCGCAAAATTTGTCGAGGAGGTCGTCAGAGAAGTAAATGAATAGAAGTCAATGTGTTATTGTTCATAGTTCATATTGTGGTTGCAGCTGGACTACCCAGCATGTCTTGAGGTCATTTGGAAATAACAGTTTAAAGTTACATGTTATGTTTAGCGCTTAGTTGTTGTGAATCACCCACATAGTAGTCATACTTGTTGATTTATGTGATACGGTAACTTGCCGTGGATATGTTGTGTTTTCGTTTTGTTGCACCGTGAGCAAGTATGTTGTTCTGTTTGACGACTGCCTGTGTATAGAAGGTCCCTCCGCCAAATTTTGTGAGTGAAAAAGTTTGCCCACCCCTGAGCTAGGGTCTGGGTGAGACTGGGCCGCATCAGGTTTTCCAAAAAAAAAAAAAAAAAAAAAAATTTTTTGTTTGTTTTTATTATTATTATTATTTATATTATTTTTTATTTTATTATTATTATTTATTATAAATTTATTAAAAACAGAAAAATTTAAAAAATTGCTTTGGTTCCAATTTTCTACAAGAAAAGCTCCGATAAAACATTCCACTGTTCTCAAATATCTTACTTTTTATTTTTCTTCACAAAATAAAAAAAATGAAAAATAAATAAACAAATCAAGAATAAAGAAAATCAATCAATCAGTAATAAATAAATATAATAATAATAATAAAAACTGATTAAAATGAACAAAGCATTATTAGAGCCCTGTAGACATGACAAAACACGACTATAGTCACATTTATACTCTTTTTATTTACAACATATTGCGCAACTGCAGGGTCTCGAGACACATGCTAACTCGCAAACTAGAGAGCTAGCCACCTAAACGGTAGCCTTCGAGTTATTTCCTTTCAACCTAAATAGCCAAAAACGTACCACTTCCACACGGATAGGGAGGATAACTATTAACAGTTATTTAACCTTTAACATGAACATGAATCAAACGTAATCATTTTTTCTGGGACCCTTTGAGACCCCTGCTTTAAAGCGATGCATTCAGTGCTTAAAGATTATTTGTTGACCCCCCCGCCCCCCCTTCCCCAAACAGGCTTTTTACCCGCTGGTGACGTGCCTACTGTGTGTCAGCCAGAAGCAGTTCTTCCTCAACAGGTGGCACGTCTTCCTCAACAACTGCCTGTCAAATCTGAAGGTAACTCCATTCAGTTCTTCCCCATACTGTTCCCACACTGTTGGAGGCCAAGAATTGTCCAAAATGTTATTGTAAGATGAAGCATCAATGGTAATGGTAATGGTAATGGTAATGGTAATGGTAATGGTAATGGTAATGGTAATGGTAATGGTTTTATTTCATTTGAACATGCATCAGATTCCAATTGAGTGCATCCCATAATCAGTTCCCAGTTCCACATGTCCAAAAGGAGTAGGAAGAAGCAAAGCTTATTAAATCCTACCCCTCCATCTGGTACTTTTACAATCACTAACTGTTACATTTGTTCACTTCCTGCTTTCCATAATATGGTTTAAGGTTTTTTTAATGTATTTTATTAATTTTTATTTTATTTATTTAAAAAATATTTTATTTTATTTTATTTTATTTTATTTTATTTTATTTGAGTCGAGTCGAGTCGAGTCCCGTACCAAAGTACTCGGTGATATGAGCATCCAATGCCATAATGGGTACCATAGTAAGTGTCAATATAGTGAAAAAACATTTGTTCACTTCCTGCTTTCCTAATATGGTTTAAGTTGTTGTTGTTGTTGTTTTTTTATTTTATTTATTTATTTTTTGATTTTTGATTTTTGCAGCATAATTCTTTATCAATAATAATAATAATAGTATTTTTAAATAATTTTTGTTGTTGTATTTCACGTTATTATTATTATTATTATTATTATTATTATTCACAGTAGTAGTGTTAATTATGTTATTATTTCTAATAATGTGATGTAATAATGTGACATTCTAATAATAAACTGTTACATTTGTTCACTTCCTGCTTTCCTAATAGAGTTTAAGTTGTTGTTTTTTTATTTTATTATTTTTATTATGTTATTTATTTTTTATGTATAATTCTTCATCAATAATAATAATAGTATTTTTAATTATTTTTGTTGTTGTATTTCATGTTATTATTATTATTATTATTATTCACAGTAGTAGTGTTAGTTATGTTATTATTTCTAATAATAATCATAACACTAATCATTGTAATGAAAAGGTAATTGCTTGTATCGTTATTGTCAATTATAATTATATATTTTTAATAATTTATAACGGATAAAATATATTATTCACATTAGTAGTGTTAATTATGTTATTATTTCTAATAATGCGATGTAATAATGTGACATTCTAATAATAAACTGTTACATTTGTTCACTTCCTGCTTTCCTAATAGAGTTTAAGTTGTTGTTTTTTTTTATTTTATTATTTTTATTATGTTATTTATTTTTTATGGATAATTATTCATCAATAATAATAATAGTATTTTTAATAATTTTTGTTCATTATTGTCAATTATAATGGAAATAAAAATATGGATTCTTCACTAACAAGTTATGTTGTTATGTTGCAGAGTCGAGACCCTAAGATGGCTCGCGTTGCACTGGAGTCTCTGTATCGCCTGCTGTGGGTTTACATGATCAGGATCAAATGTGAGAGCAACACCACAACCCAAGGGTGAGTATTAATTAAAACTCTTATTATTAATTATTATTTTATTATTTACAACTTTTTTTGTCCTAATCTTTCCCCATGCAGTCGCCTCAACACCATCATAACAACACTTTTCCCAAAAGGATCTCGGAGCGTTGTTCCGAGAGACATGCCTCTTAATATCTTTGTTAAAATTATACAGTTTATTGCACAGGTAAAAAAAATGCAGCATAGATGAAGTTATTTTTCATTTTAATATCATTTTAAATATGAATTTCATTACAGGAAAGACTTGATTTTGCCATGAAAGAAATAATATTTGATCTTCTGTGTGTCGGCAAACCCGCCAAAGCCTTCAGTCTTAATCCAGAGGTACACAACTAATACTTTGTTATGTGGAGAAAAAGTACAAGTACTTCAAAGTATACATTACGTATCTTTACACAGAGAATGAACATCGGTTTGAGAGCATTCCTGGTCGTCGCCGATAAACTTCAGCAGAAGGACGGCGAGCCGCCGATGCCCAACACGGGTTGTACTCTACCGTCGGGGAACACGCTACGAGTGAAGAAGACGTACCTGAGTAAAACGCTGACGGACGAGGACGCTAAAGTCATCGGTGAGTTCGTCCAAATCGGACCCGGGAATGATCATAGTACTTAATACAGTAAACCTGGGATATATCCGATTCAATTGTTCCCACTGGTTTTGTCCGATATAAGCGAAATCCGTTATATGCGTATATCGGAAAATGTCCGTTTTACGCATATATCGGATTTATATCCGGTATAAACAAAATTATTAAAAATACTATTATTATTATTATTGATGAATAATTATCCATAAAAAATAAACGTCATAATAAAAATAATAAAATAAAAAAACAACAACTTAAACTCTATTAGGAAAGCAGGAAGTGAACAAATGTAACAGTTTATTATTAGAATGTCACATTATTACATCGCATTATTAGAAATAATAACATAATTAACACTACTACTGTGAATAATAATAATAATAATAATAATAACATGAAATACAACAACAAAGATTATTAAAAATACTATTATTATTATTGATGAATAATTATCCATAAAAAATAAACATCATAATAAAAATAATAACATAACAAAACAACAACTTAAACTCTATTAGGAAAGCAGGAAGTGAACAAATGTAACAGTTTATTATTAGAATGTCACATTATTACATCGCATTATTAGAAATAATAACATAATTAACACTACTAATGTGAATAATATATTTTATCTGTTATAAATTATTAAAAATATATAATTATAATTGACAATAATGACACAAGCAATTACCTTTTCATTACAATGATTAGTGTTATGATTATTATTAGAAATAATAACATAACTAACACTACTACTGTGAATAATAATAATAATAATAACATGAAATACAACAACAAAAATTATTAAAAATACTATTATTATTATTGATGAATAATTATCCATAAAAAATAAACATCATAATAAAAATAATAAAATAAAAAAAACAACAACTTAAACTCTATTAGGAAAGCAGGAAGTGAACAAATGTAACAGTTTATTATTAGAATGTCACATTATTACATCGCATTATTAGAAATAATAACATAACTAACACTACTACTGTGAATAATAATAATAATAATAATAATAACATGAAATACATATATATTACAGAAAAATTGGTTCTTTTTTATTCTTGTTGTGAGCGAATTTCCGATATATCCGAGTCCGATATATCGGAGGTTTACTGTACTACAGGGATGTCCCAGTATTACTATCACGTGAGGAAGTCTATGGACAACATCCTGAGGTACCTGGATAAGGAGGTGGGACGCTGCATGATGATGACCAACGCTCAGATGCTGAACAAGGAGCCCGAGGACATGATCACGTATGTTCAAGATATGCTAGAAATATTTTCATGATTGACTTATGATATGATTGGTATTTGCAGCGGTGAAAGGAAACCCAAGATCGACTTGTTCAGGACGTGCCTCGCCGCCATCCCTCGCATGCTGCCGGACGCCATGTCCAAGACCGAGCTTATAGATCTGCTGTCACGGTGAGATGATGTTTGGGGTTTTATGTTACATTTCAAGTGAAGGACTTTTCAGCAATACGGTCATTGTTGGAAATGCTACGTTTATGCTACATAAACACTGGATTTATGTTTAGAGTTAATATAGTGTTTATTATTTATTATTATGTATTATTATGTATTATTATGTATTATTATGTATTATTATGTATTATTTATTATTATTTATTATTATTTATTATTATTTATTATTATTTATTATTATTATTTAATATTATTTAATATTATTTATTATTATTTATTATTATTATTATTATTATGTCTTATTATTAGCACAAAGCAGGTGAGTAAACACACATCGTGCAACTACTACTACTACTACTACTACTACTACTACTACTACTACTACCGGTACTCCAAACACATTACTTCAGCACCTTGTCACAAAGCATGCTGGGAAGTTGGAGTCTCTCCCAACATGTTGTAAGTGGTTGCTCTAAGTGCATGTTTAGAGTTAATATATATTATTATTTATTATTATTTATTATTATCTATTATTATTTATTATTATTGTTATTATTTAGTTTTTTGTTATTATTTATTATTATTGTTATTATTTATTATTATTGTTATTATTTATTATTATTTATTTTGTTATTATGTATTATTATTCATTATGTATTATTATTTATTATTAAGTGTTTGCCCTGTCCATTTGTTTACTTATGATTTATTAGTATTTATTATTATGTATTAGTATTTATTATTATTATTATTATTATTATTATTATTATTATTATTATTATTATTATTATTATTATTATTTATTATCAAGTGTTTGCCCTGTCCATTTATTTACTTATTATTTATTATTATTTATTATTATTTATTATGTTTATCATTTTTATTATGTATGATTATTTCTTATTATGTATTATTATGATTTATTAGGATTTAATATTATGTATTATTATTTATTATTATGATTTATTAGGATTTATTATTATGTATTATTATGTATTATTATTTATTATTATGTATTATTATTTTTTATTATGTATTATGATTTATTATGATTGAAAATGAATGAATGATCTATTATTATTTATTATTATTTATTATTATTTATTATTATTTATTATTATTTATTATTATTTATTATTATTTATTATTATTTATTAAGTGCTCTGTCCATTTATTTACTGATGTAATGTTTATTTATTTGAGTGATATGATATTTAATTTAGATTTTAAAAATATAAATAAATTAATTAATTTAATTTAATTTAAAAATATAAATAAATTAATTAATAATTTAATTTAATTTAATAAAAAAAACTTAAACTGTATTACAGAAAGCAGGAAGTGAACAAATGTAACAGTTAGTGATTGTAAAAGTACCAGATGGAGGGGTAGGATTTAATAAGCTTTGCTTCTTCCTACTCCTTTTGGACATGTGGAACTGGGAACTGATTATGGGATGCACTCAATTGGAATCTGATGCATGTTCAAATGAAATAAAACCATTACCATTACCAAAATGGCTGCCCGGGCCGCACTTTGGTCACCCCTGACTTAAGCTTCTTTCTCTTCCAGCTTGACGATCCACATGGACGACGAGCTCCGTCTCATAGCTCAGAACTCCTTACAAAGCCTGCTGGTGGATTTCTCCGACTGGCGCGACGACGTTCTGTTCGGATTCATCAACTTCCTGTTACGTGAGGTCCAAGACGCCCACCAGGGGCTGTTGGACGCTTCGCTCAAACTTCTGCTGCAACTGCTCTCACAGTGGAAACTCACTGCGGCGGCCGCGGGGAAGAACTGTGATGTCACTAAGGTACGTACCCAACGCCGTCGTCATGGATTCAGCTTTTTTCCTGATTCGGATTTTTTTTTTTTTTTTTTTCACAGCTGCTCCAGACAAAGATGGTCCCAGAACGAGGACCCCATGCTGCTGTTCTTCACGCCGTGGAAGGTCTGGCCCTCATGCTGCTTTGCTCCTGTCAGCTCAGCACACGGAGACTCGCTATCGTCATCCTCAAGGAGATCCGTAGCCTTTTTTCCGTTATCGGACAATCCGAGGTAAAGATGGAGGAAAGATGGTTGTCGGTTTTAGCTAATCATGTTGTCGTTTCTCGTCTCCAGGATGATGATAAACCAATGATTGAGGTCATGGACCAACTCAGTCCGGTGATACTCCAGAACTTGGTCCACGTTGTTGTCTCTGACACAGTAAGTGAGATTCTACGAATAAATATTATAAATCAACGAAAAATATTTCTTCATTGACTTTTTGTTTAGCCGCCGCACGCTAACACGTCCGCCGGCCACCACAACGTGGACCTTCAGTGGCTCGTGGAGTGGAACGCTCGTCTCGTGAACAGTCACTACGACATCCGTAGCCCCTCCCACGTTTGGATCTTGGCGCAGTCGGTGAAAGACCCGTGGGTGCTGTGCATGTACGGTTTTCTCCGGCAAGACCACCTACCCAAGCACTGCCCCGCCGCCCTCAGCTACGCGTGGCCCTACGCCTTCACCCGGATGCAGACGCTCATGCCCGTGGTGGACCCCAAGTAAGCGTGCTTCAAATGGTTTCATTTCATTGGAACATGAACACTTCCTGCTTTCATAATATAATTGAACTTATTTATTTCTTTATTTAATTAATTGTTGTATTTTTTTTTATAAATTTTTGTATTTTTTTAAATACATTTTTTTATTTTTTAAAATTATTTTAAAATTATTTTTAAAAAATTAAATACATTTTAAAAAATATATTTTTTAATATATATTTTTTAAATAATTTTTAAATATTTTAATTTTAATTTTGTTGATTAGAACATGCATCAGATTCCAATTGAATGCATCCCATAATCAGTTCCCAGTCCCAGTTACTTTTACAATCACTAACTGTTACATTTGTTCACTTCCTGCTTTCATAATATAATTCAAGTTATTTATTTCTTTATTTAATTAATTGTTGTATTTTTTAAATACATTTTTGTATTTTTTTAATACATTTTTTTATTTTTTTAAATTATTTTAAAATTATTTTTAAAAATATATTTTTAAACATATATATATATTTTAAATAATTTTTAAAAATGTTAATTTTAATCTTGTTGATTAGAACATGCATCAGATTACAATTGAGTGCATCCCATAATCAGTTCCCAGTTCCACATGTCCAAAAGGAGTAGGAAGATATTTTTATTTTTATTTTTATTTTTATTTTTATTTTTATTTTTATTTTTATTTTTATTTTTATTTTTATTTTTATTTTAATTTTTATTTTTATTTTTATTTTTATTTTTATTTTTATTTTTATTTTTATTTTTATTTTTATTTTTATTTTTATTTTTATTTTTATTTTTATTTTAGATCCTATTTCTCCTCTCTTGTAGAGAAGTATTGGATGACATTTTTAGCTAATTGCTTATTTTTAGCCTTATGCATTATTTTAGCTGTTTGAAGATGAACTATATCAGCAAGTTGAAGTATTTGTGATCATGTATCCAATTTCTGCATGTATGGGTATTACATTGCAGATATGAGCTCCGCCTTGCATATCAGATCTATGAATTATTATTATTATTATTTCCAGTAATCCGGTCAATGCAAAAAAAACCAGCACGTCCGGCAGCACCGACAATTACGTGACCCTGTGGAGGAACTACTTGATCCTTTGCTTGGCTGTCGCCAAGCCCAGCGTCATGAGCCACGGACACCTGAGAGCGTCGACATCTGAGATCACCACAGCCACGCCCGACACCGCGGTCGGCTACGATAACAAGGTAGCAGCGTCCTCCGTATCATCAGGAGTAGCGTATCAAATTAGTCAGGATCAGTTACATGGCTGCTGATAACGATTTTTTTCCATCACCCTTAGCCGATGGCCGATTTTGCTTGGGCCGATATTTGTGGCCGATACTGCTTTTGATCCCTCAATTTATATGAAAAAATGACCATGATAACAAATATTACAGGTCTCATGTTTAAACAAATATTTATTGAAATGTAAACACTAGGGATCGACCGATATGGTTTTTTTTGGGGCTGATGCCGATACCGATTTTTTTTCCATCACCCTTAGCCGATGGCCGATTTTGCTTGGGCCGATACTGCTTATGATCCCTCAATTTATATGAAAAAATGACCATGATAACAAATATTACAGGTCTCATGTTTAAACAAATATTTATTGAAATGTAAACACTAGGGATCGACCGATATGATTTTTTGGGGCCGATACCGATTTTTTTCCATCACCCTTAGCCGATGGCCGATATTTGTGGCCGATACCGACTTTTTTCCATCGCCCTTAGCCAATGGCCGATTTTGCTTGGGCCGATATTTGTAGCCGATACTGCTTTTGATCCCCCAATTTATATGAAAAAATGACCATGTTAACAAATATTTATTGAAATGTAAACACTAGGGATCGACCGATATGGTTTTTTTGGGGCCGATGCCGAGACCGATTTTTTTCCATCACCTTTCACCGATGGCCGATTTTGCTTGGGCCGATATTTGTGGCCGATACTGCTTTTGATCCCTCAATTTATATGAAAAAATGACCATGATAACAAATATTTATTGAAATGTAAACACTAGGGATCGACCGATATGGTTTTTTGGGGGCCGATACCGATTTTTTCCATCACCCTTAGCCGATGGCCGATATTTGTGGCCGATACCGATTTTTTTCCATCGCCCTTAGCCAATGGCCGATTTTGCTTGGGCCGATATTTGTGGCCGATACTGCTTTTGATCCCTCAATTAATATGAAAAAATGACCATGATAACAAATATTACAGGTCTCATGTTTAAACAAATATTTATTGAAATGTAAACACTAGGGATCGACCGATGTTTTTTTTGGGGGCCGATACCGATTTTTTCCATCACCCTTCGCCGATGGCCGATTTTGCTTGTGTCGATATTTGTGGCCGATGGCCGATATTTGTGGCCGATACCGATTTTTTTCCATCACCCTTAGCTAATGGCCGATATTTGTGGCCGATACCGATTTTTTTCCATCGCCCTTAGCCAATGGCCGATTTTGCTTGGGCCGATATTTGTGGCCGATACTGCTTTTGATCCCCCAATTTACATGAAAAAATGACCATGTTAACAAATATTTATTGAAATGTAAACACTAGGGATCGACCAATATGGTTTTTTGTTTGTTTGTTTGATGCCCCAGGTCGCCACAGGCTGCCCCTCTGTTGCTTGGCTCCTGAAGCAACTGGTTCCACACATGAGGGCGGAGAGCGTGGAGTTGACGGAATCATTAGTTGTGGGTTTCGGTCGCACCAATTCCCTGGTCTTCAGGTATTTCACACAGAAGTGAACTCCGGATTATTGGGATGTTTCCTTGTTATTTATTCTAGCGACTAAATGACATTTCAGGTTAAATGCTTTTTGCAATTATAAACATTAGATTAGATCAGGGGTGGGCAAACTACGGCCCGGGGGCCACATGCGGCCCACTAAACGTTTGAATCCGGCCCGCCAGTTGCTTTCTAACTTTTAACATACATGCTGGCAACATGACTTGCAAGTCGGATGTCTTATTCAGTAAAAAAAAACAATAAAAATAATTAAAAAAAAATAAAAATGTAAAATTCAAGTTTGTAGTTTGATGTGGTCTGATGTTTAAAGTGCTCTGGAAAAAAAGGGATATATGGAACATATTTAAAACATATAGCTAATAATCTGACACGTTTACAGATAAAATTATACAAATAAGTAAATAAATAATAAATATATAAAAATATAATATAATTGATATATAATGTAATTAATAATATAATTATAATATATATAATAAATTATGTATATAATATGTAGATTAAATATAATATATAATATAATAAATAAAATTAGACAAATAATTCAAGGTGGACTGTTAGAATTATAAGCAAATACAAATATATACAAATATATATATATATATACATATACATATATACAAATAAATAAATTAAATAAATAATAAATATATAAAATATAATATAATATATTAAATATAATATATATAATAATAAAATTAATATATATATAATATAATTAATCATTATAATATATAATAAATAAATAAAATTAGACAAATAATTCAAGGTGGACTGTTAGAATTATAAGTGTAAAATAGTGTGTGTTATAAAATATATATATTCTGGCCCCCCAGACATTTTTGTTAACTCAATGCGGCCCACGAGTCCAAAAGTTTGCCCACCCCTGGATTAGATTCAACTTTATTGTTATTGCTCAAAATGCACTTAGCATCCAACCAGAAGTGCCAATTAATAAATACCTTATTAGTAAATAAATGAAGAAATAGTATGCATAACTTCATTTATTTTTATGATTTAAAGTGTCTTAAGTTGTATGTAAACTATGTTTTTAAGTTCATCTTACTTAATATAATAGTTCAATTTCATCAAAACATATTAGTTAAAAGTACTCAAAATGGAACAACATGTTAAATGAACTTGATTAAGTTATTGGAACTTTTTTGTGCATAACTTCATTTATTGAAGTACTTTGAACATTGGGATTTAAAGTGTCTTAAGTTGTATGTAAACTATGTTTTTAAGTTCATCTTACTTAATATAGTAGTTGAATTTCATCAAAACATATTAGTTAAAAGTACTTAAAATGGAACAAAATGTTAAATGAACTTAATTAAGTTATTAGAACTTTTTTATGCATAACTTCATTTATTGAAGTACTTTGAACATTCGGATTTAAAGTGTCTTAAGTTGTATGTAAACTATGTTTTTAAGTTAATCTTACTTAATATAGTAGTTGAATTTCATTAAAACATATTAGTTAAAAGTACTTAAAATGGAACAAAATGTTAAATGAACTTAATTAAGTTATTAGAACTTTTTTAAAGAACTTTGAGTATGCATAACTTCATTTATTTATGTACTTTGAACATTCGGATTTAAAGTGACTTAAGTTGTATGTAAACTATGTTTTTAAGTTCATCTTACTTAATATAATAGTTCAATTTCAATAAAACATATTAGTTAAAAGTACTCAAAATGGAACAACATGTTAAATGAACTTAATTAAGTTATTAGAACTTTTTCATGCATAACTTCATTTATTGAAGTACTTTGAACATTCAGATTTAAAGTGTCTTAAGTTGTATGTAAACTATGTTTTTAAGTTCATCTTACTTAATATAATAGTTCAATTTCATTAAAACATATTAGTTAAAAGTACTTAAAATGGAACAACATGTTAAATTAACTTGAAATAATTAAGTTATTAGAACTTTTTTAAGAACTTTGAGTATGCATAACTTCATTTATTGAAGTATTTTGAACATTCGGATTTAAAGTGTCTTAAGTTGTATGTAAACTATGTTTTTTAAGTTAATCTTACTTAATATAATAGTTCAATTTCATCAAAACATATTAGTTAAAAGTAGATGTATTGGTGTTATTGATTGACACATTGACTGCTGATTGACATGATGTCTTTCTGGACTCAGGGAACTTGTGGAGGAACTTCATCCACTCATGAAAGAGGCACTGGAAAGAAGACCAGAGGTTGGTTGTTGTCATTTTAACACTATCATTTATTTTAATTATAAATAAAATAAATAAAATAAATAAAATAAATAAAATAAATAAAATAAATAAAATAAATAAAATAAATAATTTATTTTATTAAAAGAATAATTTATTTTATTTATAATTTATAATTCTTTACTTACCTAACTGCACTGATTGATGAATGTTTTCATTATTGTCCACATTGACATGATTCCCTTATGTCGTTATTATTATTATTATATATTGTTATGTATTATTATGTTGTCGATGTTTAATGATCGTTTGTATAGAACAAGAAGCGGCGTGAGCGTCGGGACCTCCTGCGACTTCAATTGTTGCGCATCTTTGAGCTACTTGCTGACGCCGGCGTCATCAGCGACAGGTTAGTGCATCCATCGGAATGTTTTATACCCGAGAACCGAAACCGACGTAATGTGACGTAAAGCGTAATGTGTTTTTAGTACAAACGGTGCTCTTGAACGCGACACCCTCGCCCTTGGCGCTCTCTTCCTGGAGTACGTGGATCTGACCCGGATGCTTCTGGAAGCCGAGAATGATAAAGACGCGGAGATTCTGAAGGATATCCGAGCTCACTTCAGCGCCATGGTAGCCAACCTCATCCAGTGTGTGCCAGGTACTCTAAAAATACTATTACATTCTAAAAAAATATTTTTTTTTTGGTGGAAAAAATATTATTCAAAGAGTATAATTTGAATACATTAAAGGAATCTTTAATTATTAAATTATAATTGATTTTAAATTAAAAAAGATAACATAATTGTGATAGTTGCAATTGTTTTAATAAAATGATTATTATTATTTTATTTGTATTTATTTTTTATTATTATTATTATTATTTCTTTTTGTTATTTGAATGTAAAAAATGTAATAATGTAAAATTTTTTAATAAATAATAATTTAATAATTAAAGATTCCTTTAATGTATTCAAATGATACTCTTTGAATAATATTTTTTCCATAGAAAATGTAATAATGTAATAATTTTTAATAAATAATAATTTAATAATTAAAGATTCCTTTAATGTATTCAAATGATACTGTTTGAATAATATTTTTTCCATAGAAAATGTAATAATGTAATAATTTAAAATAAATTATAATTTAATAAATAAAGATTCCTTTAATGTATTCAAATGATCCTCTTTGAATAATATTTTTTCCACAGGAAAATGTAAGAATGTAATAATTTAAAATAAATTATAATTTAATAATTAAAGATTCCTTTAATGTATTCAAATGATACTCTTTGAATAATATTTTTTCCATAGAAAATGTAATAATGTAATAATTTAAAATGAATTATAATTTAATAAATAAAGATTCCTTTAATGTATTCAAATGATACTCTTTGAATAATATTTTTTCCACAGGAAAATGTAAGAATGTAATAATTTAAAATAAATTATAATTTAATAATTAAAGATTCCTTTAATGTATTCAAATGATCCTCTTTGAATAATATTTTTTCAACAAAAAAAATGTCATAATGTAATAATTTAAAATAAATTAATTCAGTATTACGTTTGCAGTAGGCAAATTTTATTACGTTTGTGGGAAATTGATTACATTTGCGACATTTTGCGTTTGTGGTTTATTACATTTGCGTTTTATTACGCTTGCGGGCGTAACACTTGTTTTCTCGCCATAGTGCACCACAGGCGCTTCCTGTTTCCACAGCAGAGTCTGCGTCATCATCTCTTCATCCTCTTCAGCCAATGGGCAGGCCCCTTCAGCATCATGTTCACCCCTTTGGACCGATACAGTGACAGAAATCACCAGATCACCAGATATCAGTACTGCGCCTTGAAGGTAAAACTGGCCTGCTGAGAAAAATGGGAAATCATAAAATCATTGACCCCATGAATTTGGAGGGTTTTGATTTAAAATGACAGATAGATACATGAATAAATACATATTTACTTTAACTAAGCTTTCTGGATAGTAAAACAACCCAGGATAGTATAAATACTGCAAAAAATCAAATACTGACAATAATCTCCTATAGTAAAAAAACACAATGGTATAAATACTGCAAAAATCAAATACTGACAATAATCTCCTGTAGTAAAACAACCGATGGTAGTATAAATACTGCAAAAAATGAAATACTGACAATAATCTCCTGTAGTAAACCAACCCAGGATAGTATAAATACTGCAAAAAATCAAATACTGACAGTAATCTCTGATAGTAAAAAAACCTAAGATGGTATAAATACTGCCAAAAATCAAATACTGATAATAATCTCCTATAGTAAAACAACCCAGGATATTATAAATACTACCAAAAATCAAATACTGATAATAATCTCCTATAGTAAAACAACCCAGGATAGTATAAATACTACCAAAAATCAAATACTGATAATAATCTCCTATAGTAAAACAACCCAGGATAGTATAAATACTACCAAAAATCAAATACTGATAATAATCTCCTATAGTAAAACAACCCAGGATAGTATAAATACTGCCAAAAATCAAATACTGACAATAATCTCCTATAGTAAAAAAACCTAAGATGGTATAATTAGGATAGTATACATAAATACTGCCAAAAATCAAATACTGGCAATAATCTCCTATAGTAAAACAACCCAGGATAGTATAAATACTACCAAAAATCAAATACTGACATTAATCTCCTATAGTAAAACAACCCAGGATAGTATAAATACTACCAAAAATGAAATACTGACAATAATCTCCTATAGTAAAACAACCCAGGATAGTATAAATACTACCAAAAATCAAATACTGACAATAATCTCCTATAGTAAAACAACCCAGGATAGTATAAATATTACCAAAAAACAAATACTGATAATTATGTCCTATAGTAAAACAACCCAGGATAGTATAAATACTACCAAAAATCAAATACTGTCTCCTTTAGTAAAACAACCCAGGATAGTATAAATACTGCCAAAAATCAAATACTGACAATAATCTCCTTTAGTAAAACAACTCACGATGGTATAAATACTCCCAAAAATCAATTAAAATACATGGACAATATAGTAAACTTAATTACAAGTAAAATTGAGAAGAATTCTGTTAGAATAAAATGTAGATAGAATTATTATAATGTTAGTTATCACCCTTATATCCATTTGCTTGGACAATACAAAGTGTTTGTATGTGCTGAAGAAAGTTCCTGTGACCCTGATCAAAGACCCCCAGGGACCCCCCAGGTCTTGGAGGTGCCTGGATGCGCCAACAGCGACCCTGCAGATGATCATGTTAATCCTGCAAGAATGTGTCACGATAAGAACTCATAAAACAATAAAAGTAATTACTCTCACATATACATACACACATAGACAAACAAATACAGCTCGTGCAACTGCCCCCCCCCCCACTTAGAGTTGCACAACCATGTAGTAGGGACCCCCTGAAAGAGAATACTCAGAGTGGAGTATTCCGCTGTGAGTAACTTTGAATATTGTTGTCTGTCTCTTCTGTATTTAAGTGTTTTTACCGGAGTTTGAACCTGACAAATTCACACCTCAAGTATGTCTTTTGGTCGTTGCAGGCCATGTCCGCTGTTCTGTGCTGCGGCCCGGTCTTTGACAATGTGGGCCTCTCTCCAGACGGGTACCTCTACAAGTGGCTGGACAACATTTTAGCCTGCCAGGACCAACGAGTACGGGACACTTAATTGTAGTCAATGTTTTCAAACAGTACTATGAATTATACAGTAATTAAGAACTTGCATCGTGTATACTTAATATTTGTTGTTTGGTCCCGACTCAGGTGCACCAGCTTGGATGCGAGGTCATCATCTTGCTTCTGGAACTGAATGCAGACCAGGTCAACCTCTTCAACTGGGCTGTGGATCGCTGCTACACTGGGTCATACCAACTGGCCTCAGGTTGCTTCAAAGCCATTGCGACAGTTTGTGGGAGCAGGTACATGTCATTAGTTCTACACTAATATCTGCATCGATAAATGCTGTATGTTTGGGTTTTTTTATATTAAATTTTTACATTTTTTAAAAATTTTTAAATTTTTTAAATTTTTTAAATTTTTTAAATTTTTTAAATTTTTAATTTTTTTTAAATTTTTAAAATTTTTTAAATTTTTAAAATTTTTAAATTTTTTAAAATTTTTTAAATTTAAAAAATTTTTAAAAATTTTTAAAAAATTTTTAAAATTGTTTTAAATTTTTAAAAAAATTTAAATTAAAAAAAAAATTCAAATTTTTCATTTTTCAATTTTTTCAATTGTTCTATTTTTTCTATTTTTTCTATTTTTTCTATTTTTTCTATTTTTTTTAACAAAACATCAACAGCAATACAAACAAACTCAAAACAAAAAATAAACATGTTTTTGATATCATGCAATTCAAATTTTTAACTTACCTTTCATACATTTTAAGAAATTTTAAGAAATCTTCCATAAGTGGGTCAAAAATGACCCGGTCAGGTTGTTTTCTTGAAATATCTTCATAATGAAAATTTTTTATCATTTCATATTCCAGGTATTCCTCAAAAAACATGTTTTTGATATCATGCGATTACATTTTTTAACTTACCTTTTATACATTTTAAGAAATTTTAGTTTTTGTGTTACTACCCCAACCTTCCATAAGTGGGTCAAAAATGACCCGGTCAGGTTGTTTTCTTGAAATATCTTTGTAATTAAAAATTGTTATCATTTCATATTCCAGGTATTCCTCAAAAAACATGTTTTTGATATCATGCCATTCACATTTTTAACTTATCTTTTATACATTTTAAGAAATTTTATTTTTTGTGTTACTACCCCAACCTTCCATAAGTGGGTCAAAAATGACCCGGTCAGGTTGTTTTCTTGAAATATCTTCATAATAAACATTTTTTATCATTTCATATTCCAGGTATTCCTCAAAAAACATGTTTTTGATATCTGTCTTTGCAGGAACTACCCAAGCGATGTGGTGACGCTGCTCAACCTGGTGCTCTTCAAGGCATCGGACCCCAACAGGGAGATTTATGAGATTTCCATGCAGCTAATGCAGGTACAAGCTAATGCTAGTTGCCGTAAACATGCCGTAAACGCACCTTACGGCCATTTTTTTTTTTTTTTTGGAGCAGATTCTCGAGGCGAGGTTGTTTGTGTTCTCCAAGAAGATCTCTGGCCAGAAGCCCGGCAGCATCCTCTACGGAACCCACGCTCCGTTGCCGCCTCTCTACAGCGTGTCGCCCCCTCAACTGTCCATCCAGCTGGCCAGGATGTACCCTGAACTCACGCTGCCTCTATTCTCAGGTTAGTAGCACGCGTGTTTGCGTGTGTGCTTTAGCGCTAGTGTGCTACACGGGGTTCAAACCAGGGGATTTCTGCCTGCTGGCGTACTTCCAGCCTTGTCATCTTCTACGGTTTGCTTGCTCATCTTTCCAAGTGGCGTTCTGCTTCCGTTACCCAAATAGTTATGTCGTGTATGTGTGGACACGCCCAACCGCCGCAAAAAAAGATGACTTTCCCACGCCTGAAACATCATATTCTGCAAAAAAATTCAAGAAAAATGAGCATGAGCAAGAACACCATCATCAACATAACATAACATAAAGTATAATATAGTATATCATATAAAACATGAAAGAGTAGCCAAGGCATAGCATGTGTCAGCACACAACAGTGACCATATATGTCATATCAACATATGACATATGGACATATAAATATGTAAGTATACATTGGTTTAATTTGTAAAAATATATAATATAAAATAATAAAATATATAATATAATAATAATAAAATATAAATATATAATATATATTTGATATATATGATTTATTTATTTTTTACTTAAATAATATTAATATTGTTAAATAATAAAATGCATATATTTTATGTATATATATATATATTATAGTATATTTACAGTAAATTTGTCGTATTATGATTAAATATTATTAACAAATATTATTAAAATATATACAGCATAAATAGTAATATGCTGAGAATATTTTAATATTTTTTTAAATTTTCAAATTTTTTCAGATAATAAAAATTGCTATTTTTGAGTTTTATGATTATTATTATTTTATTATAAATGGAGTTTTTGAGACCGCATTTAATGTTCCCTTGCTGATTTATTTTTGTGACTGTTGCAGAGGTTAGCCAGAGGTTCCCCACCACCCACCCCAACGGGAGGCACATCATGCTCAGCTATCTCCTTCCCTGGCTTGGCAACATCGAGCTGGTCGATAGCGGTCTGCCGGTCCCGGCCTTCGTACCATCGACCTCCGATTATGACTCCTCTTTCCGGGGGAGTACCTCCTCTTCTTCCCAGCATCTGAGGGGCAGCGGCTGGGGTTGCTTGCAGGCCACATCCATGGTGCTCAACAACCTCATGTACATGACCGCCAAAGTAAGTTCATGCTAAGGTGTCATAATAAACTTTAGGGAGCGTCTACGTGTGCCAAGATAAATATTTGTTGGCGGTGTCAATGAGTTAGCGCTGTTTTTAATCCCCTTGGTTAGTACGGAGATGACTTACCTGGATCTGAAATGGAAAACGCCTGGAATGCGTTGGTGTGCAATGAAAAGTGGAACAACAACCTGAGGACCGCGCTGCAGTTTCTCATCAGCTTATGCGGCGTCAGCAGTGACACCCCCCTCCTGCCGTTTGTAAGTAATCAGTAACATTTGTTCACTTCCTGCTTTCCTAATATAGTTCAAGTTTTTTTATTTTGTTTTTTTTATTAATTTAAATAATTTTTTTTATTTTTATTTTATTGATTTTTATTTTTAACTTTTAAATTTTTTACATTTTTAAAAATTTTTAAATTTTTTAAATTTTTAATTTTTTTTTAAATTTTCTATTTTATTTTCTACCGCTTTTCCTCACAAAATGGTTTAATTTCATTAGAACATGCATCAGATTCCAATTGAGTGCATCCCATAATCAGCTCCCAGTTCCACATGTCCAAAAGGAGTAGGAAGACGCAAAGCTTATTAAATCCTACCCCTCCATCTGGTACTTTTACAATCACTAACTGTTACATTTGTTCACTTCCTGCTTTCCTAATATAGTTTAAGTTTTTTTTGTTTTGTTTATGTATTTTTTATTTATTTATTTATTTATTTTTTACCATACAATGACATAATGGGTACCATAGTAACTGTCAAATATAGTGCTATGTATATTTAATTTCTTTTTTTAATTTTTATTTTATTTATTAATTTATTTTAATTTTTTTATTTTTTGTCACATGCCGAAGTACGTCCAAAAGGAGTAGGAAGAAGCAAAGCTTATTAAATCCTACCCCTCTCTGGTACTTTTACAATCAGTAACTCTTACATTTGTTCACTTCCTGCTTTCCTAACATATTTTTTTGAATTTTTAAATACATTTGTATTTTATTATTTATAATTTTTTAATTGTTGTTTTTTATTTTATTTTTTTTATTTTTATCACTTCCTATTGTTATTTTTATTTATTTATTTATTTTTTTACATTTGTTCACTTCCTGCTTTCCTAATATAATTTAAGTCTTTTTTTTTGTTTTTTATTTATTTACTTTTTTGTCAACTTTCTGCTTTCCTAATATAGTTTTAAGTTTTTTTTTATTTTTTTATTTTGTTAATTTTATTTATTTTTGTCCCGTACCAAAGTACTGGGTGATATGAGCATCCAATGCCATAATGGGTACCATAGTAAGTGTCAATATAGTGATATATATAGCACATCATGACTGGTTCAAGACCACACAATAAGTAAGATATTTGTAATAATATTTTTTTTTAATACAAAAAAAAACATCAGGAGGTTGCCTACAGCCACAGCTGCTAATGCTTAGTATTATTGACCCGGTGCTATTTTGAGACCCTGCCGGTTCTTTTAGCGACTAAAGGAGACTGTTGTTAACTGATTAGAGGTGTTTGCTAACAGCTAATCTATGTTGATATGCTGCTGTTGTCTCCGTGTGCTCAGATCAAGAAAGTCGTGATCTACCTTTGTCGAAACAACACCATGCAAACCATGGAGGAGCTGCTGTTGGAGTTGCAGCAGACAGAACCAGTCAACCCCGTGGTGCAGCACTGCGACAGCCCGCCTTTTTATCGCTTTACCGCCACCAGCAAAGCCGCCGCCGTCGCAGCTTCAGGTACTTCTCAAACAAGACTACATTTATATCCAGAAACCTCAGCGCTTAAAAATACTTTTAACTCATGTCCAGGTACTACATCCAGTAGCAACACTGTTGTGGCAGGCCAGGAGAACTTGGTGGATTCAGAAGATAGCAAAGCAAAGGACAATGACGAGAGGTGAAGATGACATTAACCCTTCGATGCACGAGTGACTGGACCCTCCACTCTTCCATAAGTGGATCAAAAATCACCCATACTAGAATCAATGCCTTTTTATGACAATTTTTCCATTTTGGTTAGGAATAATCACTTGTATGATATTTAGTATTATATTTAGGACCACACAAGAATGATTTCATGTTAGAAACATCTTCATTTTTCACTTTTTTACATCTTTGAAAAAGAAAATGACCCCGTACAACAATAGAAAATGGGAGGATCCATTGTGTGTTGCATAAAGGGAAGTTAAAAATGGGAATGGCATGATATCAAAAACATGTTTTTTGAGGAATACCTGGAATCTAAAATGATTAAAAAAAATTCATTACAAAGATATTTCAAGAAAACAACCTGACCGGGTCATTTTTGACCCACTTATGGAAGGTTGGGGTAGTAACACAAAAACTAAAATTTCTTAAAATGTATAAAAGGTAAGTTAAAAATGTGAATGGCATGATATCAAAAACATGTTTTTGGAGGAATACCTGGAATATGAAAAAAAATATATATATGATAAAAAATTAAAATTTTATTTAAAAATTTTAAAAATTTAAATTTGAAATTTAAAAAAAATATTTAAAAAATTCATTATGAAGATATTTCAAGAAAACAACCTGACCGGGTCATTTTTGACCCACTTATGGAAGGTTGGGGTAGTAACACAAAAACTAAAAATTCTTAAAATGTATAAAAGGTAAGTTAAAAATGTGAATGGCATGATATCAAAAACATGTTTTTTGAGGAATACCTGGAATATGAAATGATGAAAATTTTTCATTATGAAGATATTTCAAGAAAACAACCTGACCGGGTCATTTTTGACCCACTTATGGAAGATTTCTTAAAATTTCTTAAAATGTATAAAAGGTAAGTTAAAAATGTGAACGGCATGATATCAAAAACATGTTTTTTGAGGAATACCTGGAATATGAAATGATAAAAAATGTTCATTACTAAGATATTTCAAGAAAACAACCTGACCGGGTCATTTTTGACCCACTTATGGAAGGTTGGGGTAGTAACACAAAAACTAAAATTTCTTAAAATGTATAAAAGGTAAGTTAAAAATGTGAATGGCATGATATCAAAAATATGTTTTTGGAGGAATACCTGGAATATGAAAAAAAATATGATATATATGATAAAAAATTAAAATTTTATTTAAAAATTTTAAAAATTTAAATTTTAAAAATATATAAAAAAAATTCATTATGAAGATATTTCAAGAAAACAACCTGACCGGGTCATTTTTGACCCACTTATGGAAGGTTGGGGTAGTAACACAAAAACTAAAAATTCTTAAAATGTATAAAATGTAAGTTAAAAATGTGAATGGCATGATATCAAAAACATGTTTTTTGAGGAATACCTGGAATATGAAATGATAAAAATGTTTAATTACGAAGATATTTCAAGAAAACAACCTGACCGGGTCATTTTTGACCCACTTATGGAAGATTTCTTAAAATTTCTTAAAATGTATAAAAGATAAGTTAAAAATGTGAACGGCATGATATCAAAAATATGTTTTTTGAGGAATTACCTGGAATATGAAATGATAAAAAATTTTAATTACAAAGATATTTCAAGAAAACAACCTGACCGGGTCATTTTTGACCCACTTATGCATCTAAGGATTAAAGGGTGCAAATTACTGCAATATTTGTTTTTTTTTACTTTAGCATTTGTGTTTTTGCTTTTTCTACCATCAGGTTCAGCCACGTGACTCGAGCTCACAGTCGCCTGGAATCCCGCTACAGCAATAGCTCAGGAGGATCGTACGACGAAGATAAGAGTGAGTGTATTTCGGTGCCACTCGACATTATGAATGATGTTGTCGCTGTCTGATGATAGGGGGTCGGAGTGTTGAAGATGGCGTCGTTGCTAATGTATGAGCACGGTACATGCATGCATGGTATATCCCGGGGCTCTTCGTTTCCGTTTTTTGGACACTTTTATTTTGTATTTGACTTCCTGTTTTGTGTGCTTCTCCGAATGTGAACTTGGTCTTTTAAGTTGGAGAAACTTTGTTGTGAGTTGAAATTACCTGAAATAATTTGCTAGATTTAATCCAAATTTTAAGGCAGCGAGGTTAAAATTTTTTTAAGTTGGGTCAACTTGGAATTTTTGACAGAACGTATCAGCTTCTTAAATGCAGTCGTCGGGGTTGAAATCTGACACAAATCATAACAATGAGAAATGCCATGTTAAATCAACTATTTGGTACCAAACAGAAATTTGGATTCAAGTTAAAAAAAATTTTAAAAAATTAAAATTTTTTTAAAACATTTAAAAAATTTAAAAAAAAATTTAAAACATTAAAACTTTAATGTTTTGTCTTTAAAACATATTTTTAAAACATTAGCATAAGAACAATATGTCAGTGTGTGGGGTGATATTTGTGATGGGTGTGTGTGTGTGCATCACTGTAAAAAAAATCCAAGTTGACTCAACTTAAAAAATTTTTTAACCTCGCTGCCTTAAAATTTGGATTAAATCTAGCAAATTATTTCAGGTCATTTCAACTCACAACTAAGTTTCTCCAAATTAATTGTTTTGGGAACTTTCTTTATTAGGTCAAATAAATATTTTTGTTGTATCAACAATAGAACTCAAGTCATCTCAACTCACTTTTGATTTAGTCTAATTAGCTCAAGTAAATTCAACTTACAATTACATTGAAATTAATTGAAATAATTTGTTAACCTACTTGATTTACATTGTTGATACGACCAAAATATTTGGTTATTTGACCTAAAAAATGAAGTTCCCACAACAAATCAATAAGTCACGTGAACTTGGTCTTTTAATTTGGAGAAACTTAATTGTGTGTTGAAATTACCTGAAATAATTTGCTAAATTTAATCCAAATTTTAAGGCAGCGAGGTTTCAATTTTTTTTTAACTTGGAATTTTTGACAGAACGTATCAGCTTCTTAAATACAGCAGTCGGGGGTTGAAATCTGACACAAATCATAACAAGGAGAAATGCCATGTTAAATCAACTATTTGGTTACCAAACAGAAATTTGGATTCAAGTTAAAAAAAATTTAAAAATTTTAAAACATTAAAACTTTAATGTTTTGTCTTTAAAACATATTTTTAAAACATTAGCATTAGCAAAAAACATTAGCATTAGCAAAAAAATTAAAAAAAAATTAAAAAAAATTGAAAACATTAACATGTTTGGAACAATTTATTTTAAAAACACACACCTGAACTAAATAGACATGACAAATTAGGGACATGTGTGGGTGATAAGGACAACAAATCAGACACAAAATCACACAAAACAGGAAGTCAAATACAAAATAAGAGTGTCCAAAAAAACGTAAACGAAAGCCCAAGAAGGTAACACAGAAAAAACTGTCACGTGGGAACCCACACAGGGCGTGACACCCAGGCTTTTCCACCCATCTGGTTTGAATCGATGCCAACAACTCGGCCATTTTTTATGTGACTGTAAAAACTGTTGAATGCCACAGGTGAACCGCTGCCTCCTTACGCCGACTGGCTGACCATCGTCACGGAAAGCAACCAGCCCCATCCTCTACCTATGCCTGTAAATGGTGGCTGTTGGGCTCCTCTGGTGGACTTCCTGCCCGAGACCCTGGCCCCCAGAGGACCCCTGCACAGGTATAATAACTACTGCAGCGACGTACAACGTTGATATTTTTGTGTTTTTTAAAGTAGCTCTGGTGCCCCATAAAAGGATGTATGCAGTATTAAGTATATTTTATTTCCATCCAGGTGTAATATAGCAGTTATACTCATGACGGAGATGGTAGTGGACCACAGCGTCAGAGAGGACTGGGCCTTGCACCTCCCCTTGCTGCTGCATGCCTTATTTTTGGGTAGGTTCATGCTAGAATTAGTCATTCTGGCAAAAAAAACATCTATGTGATGAAAATAACATGTGTGATACACTGTATACTTTCAGGCATAGATACTTAAAGAAATACAAACATTTAAATAAAATTAATTTAATAATTAATTAATTTAATAATAAATAAAATAAATAAATAAATAAAATAATTAATTTAATTAATAAATAATGTATCTAATTTAATTTTTTATTTAATTATAATAAATAATTTAATAATTTAATATTTTGATAATGTAATATTTTGCTAATTTAATAATTTAATAATTTGATAATTTAATAATTTAATAATTTAATAATTTAATAATTTAATAATTTAATAATTTAATTTATATTTTATAATTTATATTTTATAATTTATATTTTATAATTTATATTTTATAATTAATAATCTATAATTCACAATTCATTATTTATAATTTACAAAATAAATCATTAATTTATAATTTATAATTTTTTATTAATAAATTAATTATTAATTAAATATTTTTCATTAATTTAAATTAATTAATTAATATTATTTTTAATTATTTTTTTTAATAATAACAAAAATAACTAATTTAAAAAATAATATAATATAATTTATTAATATAATATAATTTAATATTATATAATTATTGTAATTTATTATAATTTATTAAATGTATCTTTTATTTTATAAATTATAAATTATATAAATTATAAATGTAATTTAAATGTGTAATTTATTTTATAAATTTTATCATTTATAAATTTACATTTTAATTTATTTTTTAAACGATAAATTATTTATTATTAAATTAAAAAAATAAATACAATAAATAATTTATAATAAAAAAATAAAGTGTTTTTCTGTGCATGATGAATGTAATTCTGTGCAAATGACGTCGTTATCTGGTCCTCAGGCATGGATCACTACCGTCCGGAGGTGTTTGAGCACAGCAAGCGTCTCCTCCTCCACCTCCTCATCACCTTGTCCTGCCACAACAATTTCCAGTCCGTGGCCTCCGTGCTGCTGCAGACGCGTGAGCTCCACGGCGCCAAGACCCTCACTTCCAAGGCCGGCCTTCATCCCGAGCCTTTAACATCAGGTAGAAAGGCGCGTTCCCGTCAGAAGATGCTGGAGATAAAGTCTCTTATCTGACACCAAAATATTTGGACCCTGTTCCAAAAGCAATATGGAGCACGGGGACTTCAAAGATCTTGATTAAAGCATTCCTTTCAGCTATTTTTATCCAAGTGGGGCCATCTGTTGGCGCTCCAATGTGCTGCCTTTCCTTGTGGGACAAAAGTCCAGACATTCCGGATTGTGTAGAGCAGGGGTGGGCAAACTACGGCCCGGGGGACACATCCGGCCCGCCAAGTGTTTCAATATGGCCCGCCTGTTTTTTCCAAATATTTCATTTGAACTCAACATAAAATCTGGCATCGTGGCTTGGGACAATTTTTTGATGGTTGAGGTAGCTGCTTTATCAATTTCATTATTTGATGTGGTCTGTTACAAAATGCTCCTGGAAAAAGGGACACAAGCACATAATAACAATAATAATAATAATAATAATAATAATTAATAATAATAATAATAATGTTGTCAATAATGATAATAATACTACTATTATATTAATATTGTTGTTAATAATATTAATATAATAATGGTAGTAATATTACAAAATAGTCCTGGAAAAAGGAGCACAAGCACAATAATAGTAATACAAATAATGATAATAATACTACTATTATATTAATATTGTTGTTAATAATATTAATATAATAATGGTAGTAATATTATTATTATAACAAAATAATAATAATAATAATATAATAACATTACTATAACTAATAATAATAATAATTCTAATAAAAATAACAATAACAATAATAATAATAATAATGTTGTCAATAATGATAATAATACTACTATTATATTAATATTGTTGTTAATAATATTAATATAATAATGGTAGTAATATTATTATTATAACAAAATAATAATAATAATATAATAACATTACTATAACTAATAATAATAATAATTCTAATAAAAATAACAATAATAATAATAATAATACATTGAGAAACACACTTTACATCAAATAAATGATTTCAAAGTGCACATATAGCAGATTGCATGACACTTTTACATGTAAAATATGTGTAAAAATATAGGTGTAAAAATGGACTGTTACGTGTAAAATACTACATAATCCCCCCCGTCAATTTTGTTAAATTAATGCGGCCCGCGAGTCAAAAAGTTTGCCCACCCCTGGTGTAGAGTATTTACACTAAAAGTAGACGTCTGCAAAATAACATACTGTACCATGATGTAATTACATCATTACCCAGCTTCCCCTGTTTCTGGTCTTCTGGTCTCTGGGAAAAGCTCAATACAAACATCTTATCATGGTGCCGTTTCCTGTCTTGTGCTCAGGAGGTTTTGACTTTCTAAGGGAGTGTCAGGCGTCCCCGGTACCAGACTCCGGTCTCAGCTCCTCCTCCACATCCTCCAGTCTGAGTTTAGTGGGCAGCACCAGCAACCTGCCCGAGATGGCACACCAAGTGGACAAGTTCACAGCCCACACGACCACGGACGAGAAGATAAACAGGCTCATTGAGTTTTTAACCGCAAGGTACCGTGGATTGGGGAAAAACACTTTAGTGTAGACAGAGCGTCACCTAGTGGTGGAGACTTGTATATTTCAGTCAGGGTTCAAGCATCGCTTCCACATTTTATCATGCTGAAAAATGCTGAAAAATTATTTCATGGATAATTGATCGCTGTTTTATGGTTTATTACAGCATTATTATTTAAAAAAATGCATATTTAAGCAAATTGATTTGATTAAATATTTTTAAAAATATTTCATGGATAATTGATCACTGTTTTGTGGTTTATTACAGCATTATAAGTTTTTAAAAAATGCATATTTTTTTAATGCATATTTAAGCAAATATGCTTAAATATGCTACTATATTGAGTAAAATGGGTGATGTTCTATCATGCTTTTTAAAAATTATTTAATGGATAATTGATCACTGTTTTGTGGTTTATTACAGCATTATAATTTTTTAAAAAATGCATATTTTTTAATGCATATTTTTTTAATGCATATTTAAGCAAATATGCAAATATGCTACTATATTGAGTAAAATGGGTGAAGTTCTATCATGCTTTTTAAAAATTATTTCATGGATAATTGATCACTGTTTTGTGGTTTATTACAGCATTATTAGTTTTAAAAAATGCATATTTTTTAATGCATATTTAAGCAAATGTGCTTAAATATGCAAATATGCTACTATCTTGAGTAAAGTGAGTGACGTTCTATGACGCTTTTTAAAAATTATTTCATGGATAATTGATCGCTGTTTTGTGGTTTATTACAGCATTATTAGTAAAAAAAATGCATATTTAAGCAAATTGATTTGATTATAGCTACTATATTGAGTAAAGTGGGTGATGTTCTATCATGCTTTTTAAAAATTATTTCATGGATAATTGATCGCTGTTTTGTGGTTTATTACAGCATTATTAGTTTTTTTTTTTTAAATGCATATTTTTTAAATACACATTTAAACAAATATGCAAATATGCTACTATATTGAGTAAAATGGGTGAAGTTCTATCATGCTTTTTAAAAATTATTTCACGGATAATTGATCACTGTTTTGTGGTTTATTACAGCATTATTAGTTTTTAAAAAATGCATATTTTTTTAATGCATATTTAAGCAAATGTGCTTAAATATGCAAATATGCTACTATCTTGAGTAAAGTGAGTGACGTTCTATGACGCTTTTTAAACATTATTTCATGGATAATTGATCGCTGTTTTGTGGTTTATTACAGCATTATTAGTAAAAAAAATGCATATTTAAGCAAATTGATTTGATTATAGCTACTATATTGAGTAAAATGGGTGATGTTCTATCTTGCTTTTTAAAAATTATTTCATGGATAATTGATCGCTGTTTTGTGGTTTATTACAGCATTATTAGTAATTAATTCCAGTAGGTCTGGAACCAATTAGCCGCGATAAACGAGGCATTACTGTTTGTTTTTATAGTTCCCACGGACCCCTGTGGTGCCACGAAGACATCTCACCCAAGAATCAAATCTCCAAAAGTACCAGCCAGTTGACAAACTTCCTCCGCCATGTGGTGTCCGTCTTCAAGGAATCAGGTGAGCTTTCGGTGTGGAACCAAACTCCTTCATCGACACATCATGTCCGCTTTGTGGTATTAACGTTCTCCTTGTTAGATGTTCACCTGGAGCAGCAGCTCAGCGACGTGGCTCTGCACACGGCCTTGTGCAGCTCTTCGCGTCACTATGCCGGGCGTTCATTCCAGGTGTTTCGCGCCCTCCGTCAGCCCATTTACGCACACGCCGTGTCGGATTTGCTCTCCAGGTTGGTGGAGGTTGTTGGAGAACACGGAGAGGAGGTGCAGGTTAGTGCAAGTTATCAAGCTTATCTTAGATTAAAGTGATACCATTTTTATTGCCGATGACTATCACTAATGATAAATATCGGACATCCCTGATAAAAAATAAAAATAATAATAATTAAAAGAATAATTTTATAATAATAAAATTTAATAAGAATTTTCCAATTGTATTAATTATTATCTGTTATTATTAATAATTATTATTAATTATTAATAATTATTAATACAAATGATTAAATAATTAACCACAATTTGAAAGTTTACTATATATGACATATCTCCTATGGTGGAAAGAACACGGTACTTTTTTAATATCAGTTTTCATTACCTGGAAAAATCTGATGCCGATATCAACCGTTATCAACCATTTTTATGCCGATATTGGGCCGATGATTATCACTAATATCTGACATCCCTGATTTAAAAAACACAATTATTAAAATACATAATTTAAAGAAAAAGTTTTAATTTTTGGATTTTACAAGAGAAAAAGAATAAAAATATTAAAGTTGTAATTGACGAGAAACTATATGTATATATTATGCAGGAAAAAAATAATAGTAAAAGTGGCTAAAATTACATCTTAGATGCATTATTATTTTTTTTTATTTTATTTATAATTTATTTTATTTATTATAATTTAAATAATAAAATATAAAATATTTTTATATTATTTTATTTTTAATAAAATATTATTCTATTTCTATAATTTATTTATAATTATTTATTATTATTGATTTATATTTTTAATTAATTATTATTATTTATTACTATTAATTATTACTAATACAAATTAAATACAAATTAGTTATTAAATAATTAACCATAATTTGAAAATTTACTAAACTTGCAGATGTTTGCAAGAAAACAACCAAAACACACAAAAATAGCAAACAAATGTAATTTACTACTCAAACTACTTGGACATCTTCAAAACGTGTTTTTCCACAAATAAGGTCCCATTTTTCCGTCCCTCAGGGATACGTGATGGAAGTGTTACTCACCCTGGAATCCGTGGTGGACAACTTGGCCGAGTGCTTAAAGAACAACGACCTCACGGCCATCTTAACCAGAGCATCATCTCCAGACCTCCTCGCCACATTGAAGCTGATGTCCAACAGGAAAAGCACCGGCCAGCTCAACCTCCGCAGAGACGAGCGTAATCGGCACCAGAGAAGCTCCTCGGTTCCCAAGAAGTTTGGCGAGACGGACAGGTGGTCTGACCCTCCTCGCAGCGCCACCCTGGACCGCATTCAGGCCTGCGAGCAGCAGCTTATGTCGGGCAAAAGCCGCAGCAGCCCCCCATCGTCCTCCAAGGAGAACATCTCCGACCCCAGCAACGTGAACCATCCCGGTAACCTCCTGGCCACCGTCTTCTGGGTGGCCGTGTCGCTGATGGAGTCGGACTTTGAGTTCGAGTACCAGATGTCCTTGAGGCTGCTCAACAAGCTGCTGGGTCACGTGTCGCTGGACAAAGCGGAAAACCGGGAGAAGCTTGAGAAGCTGCAGGTCCAGCTGAAGTGGAGCGGCTTTGCTGGGCTCCAACAGCTCTTGCTCAAGGGCTTCACGTCTGTGGCCACCACCGACCTCACGCTGCAGCTCTTCTGGCAGCTCACGCCTGTGTCGCGCGTGGCTGTGGTGGACACTTCGCAAGTCATTGGTACGTTTTTACGCTCAAATCCTAACATTTTATAGGAAGATTTAAGCATTTTGATACATTTGGTGCATTGAAAACAGTCCAATATATGCTAAGATATAATATACCAACATAATGCCACATCCTAGAAAATGTGTATGGTAAGGGTAATGATTTAATTTCATTTGAACATGCATCAGATTCCAATTGAGTGCATCCCATAATCAGTTCCCAGTTCCACATGTCCAAAAGGAGTAGGAAGAAGCAAAGCTTATTAAATCCTACCCCTCCATCTGGTACTTTTACAATCACTAACTGTTACATTTGTTCACTTCCTGCTTTCCTAACATTATTTATTTATTTATTTTAATTTTTTAAAATTAATTGTAATTTTTTTAATTATTGTAATTTTTTTAATTAATTTTAATTTTAATTTTAATTTTTAAATCCTACCCCTCCATCTGGTACTTTTACAATCAGATATAGTTTAAGTTTTTAAAATTTTTAAATTTTTAAATTTAAAAATTTTTAAATTTAAAAATTTAAAAATTTAAAAATTTAAAAATTTAAAAATTTAAAAATTTAAAAATTTAAACATTTAAAAATTTAAAAATTTAAACATTTAAACATTTAAACATTTTTAAATTTTTAAATTTTTAAATTTTTAAATTTTTAAATTTTTTATTTTTTAATTTTTTTTGTCCCGTACCGAAGTCCGAGGTGATATGACCATACAATTTTTAAATTTTTAAAAAAATTTTGTCCCGTACCGAAGTCCAAGGTGATATGACCATACAATTTTTAAATTTTTAAATTTTTAAATTTTTTTAACCTAGCATGTTTTAGCATTGTTTGACTTCCTTACTCAATCCATTCCATAGTTTGATTCCACATACTGAAATGCTATGCTAATGCTAACGTAGTCCTAGCATAGAAGTGTTTCAAATGTACTTCTTCCCTGAGATCATATTTCTCCTCTCTTGTAGAGAAGTATTGGATGACATTTTTAGCTAATTGCTTATTTTTAGCCTTATGCATTATTTTAGCTGTTTGAAGATGAACTATATCATCAAGTTGAAGTATTTGTGATTTTAGAAATAAGGAGTTAGTATGTTCTCTGTAGGCGGCATTATGAATTATCCTTACTGGCCTTTTTTGATAGTAATACATATATCTCATGAATTATATCATTTCCTGAAATATACCGAAAAAGCTGTGGACTGAAAACATCTCCCTGGCCACACTTTGGGCACCCCTGTCATAAGTTGTCCACTGTCCTCCAACAGGGTTCCCCTTGAATGTCCTCTGCCTGCTTCCACATCTGGTACAGAATTTTGACGCCCCCACCCACTTCTGTCAGGATGTCGCCGAGAGGATCGCTCAGGTTTTCGCTCCGTTCATTTTATTAGGCACACCCGCAGACCCGAGACAAAATGGCGTCCTCCTTCACGGTGTTTGTGGTGTGCAGGTGTGCCTGGAGGAGAAGAACGCCAAGCTTTCCAACCTGGCCCACGTCATGACTCTTTACAAGACGGGGTCCTACACCCGGAACTGCTGCTCCTGGATCAACGTGGTGTGCCGCTATCTTCACGAGGCCTTCTCGGACATCACCCTCAGCCTGGTCACCTACATGGCGGAGGTTTGGTCAAGCTTGGCGTGGTCGTATGCGATGATGCTTCTGTTGGGGTTCTTCACGTTTCCTCTTCCTGTTGTGTAACAGCTGCTGGAGAAAGGTCTACCCAGCATGCAGCAGACCATTTTGCAAATGATCTACAGTCTCCTGAGTCACATGGACCTCAGTGGAATTCAGGCCAAGCCCTTCAACATGGAGGTGCTCAAAACCATTGAGAAGTTTGCCCAGGTCAGCAATAAACTTGTATTTATTATTATTATTATTATTATTATTATTATTATTATTATTATTACCATTGTGAAGTTTGCCCAGGTGAGCAATAAACTATGCTCTGGTAGCATGGCTGTATTTATTATTTGTTATTATTATTATTATTATGATGATTTTGGTGATTATTATTATTATTATTATTATTACCATTGAGAAGTTTGCCCAGGTGAGCAATAAACTATGCTCTGGTAGTATGGATGCATTCATTATTTGTTATTATTATGATTATTATGATGATGATGATGATTATTATCATTATTATTATTATCATTACTATTATTATTATTATTATTGAGAAGTTTGCCCAGGTGAGCAATAAACTATGCTGTGGTAGTATTGATGTATTCATTATTATTATTATTATTATTATTATTATTATTATTATTATTGAGAAGTTTGCCCAGGTGAGCAATAAACTATGCTCCTGGTAGTATTGATGTATTTATTATTTGTTATGATTATTATGATGATGATGGTGATTATTATTATTACCATTACTATTATTATTATTATTATTATTATTGAGAAGTTTGCCCAGGTGAGCAATAAACTATGCTGTGGTAGTATTGATGTATTCATTATTATTATTATTATTATTATTATTATTATTATTATTATTATTGAGAAGTTTGCCCAGGTGAGCAATAAACTATGCTCCTGGTAGTATTGATGTATTTATTATTTGTTATTATTATTATTATGATTTTAAAATACAATAATACAAAATACAATTAAATCAGGAGAAGATGATGTCAGTATTGATCTTTTTAGTAATAGCTAATAACAACCATATGATTGCACTGTTTTCAATTCAATTGCTTCATGTTATGACACCATAATATTGGTTATGCGTGCATAGAGATATCTCTTGGTGGAAAATCAATATTGCGTATGATTGAGGAACAAGGAAATGACTTCAAATGTTTGCATTCCCGTCACTGCTTTTCAACGAGAAAGAGGGGAAAAAAAGGGGCGTTTCGTGTCAGCTCAGTAATTGCGTGGACACACCCAAACCATAAACCGTGCCAAGCGCTGTGGCGTCCGCTCAGCTTTGCCAGAACACCTCTGGTTCTAAAAATAGAAACCATTACACCGCACCAACAGGCTTGTGATGATGATGATGATATTTTGTGTGTATCCGCTGTAGAGCATCCACTGGAGGGAAGCGTTAAACATTATTATGAATTATTATGATGATGATGATGATATTTTGTGTGAATGTGCTGTAGAGCGTCCACTGGAGGGAAGCGTTGAACATTCTAAAGCTGGTGGTGAGTCGCTCGGCCAGCTTGGTGCGACCTTCCAGCGACCTTTCCTACGAGGACATCAGCAGAGTTTGGGAACGCTCCTCCAAGGCCTTGCCCGGAAAAACGCTCCACTTCCACTTTGACATATCGGAGGTGAAAGACCTTTTTCTTCTCCAGCCTTTTTTCCAGGGTGTGGTGGGTGGGTGGGTCACATTCTTACAAAAACGGGGGTAACATTTACCCCCACCTTTTGTCCCACTTGGGAATTAGCTTAAAAGCTAAAAAGGTAAACAGTAAAGAAGCCGAGCAGCAGACTACATGGGAAAAAAAAAATGTGGGAACAGAACACTGAGCTATTTGTGTAGCGCATGAATGGCAGGAAGTGATGTCACATCATTGCCGCCGCCTTTTGTGTGTGAATCAGTGACTTGTCGCCCATCAACACGGAATGTTTGTGCTGATCCTTAAACTACTAAAAAAAAACATCTTTTAAACCGAAAAAACTTTTTAGTTTTTTTGCTTTGTGTTGCCAGACGCCCGTGATTGGCCGACGCTACGATGACTTGCACGCTTCCTCCGGGCGAGACGGGAGAAGTCGAACCGCGGCAGTGACCCGCAGCGCCTCGTCCAGCTCCTCAGGATCCACGGGCAACAACGTTCTGGTTCCCGTCAGCTGGAAGAGGCCTCAGTCTTCCCAGGTGATGATGTGATCCTGTGTGTCACCATGACAACCGTTATTCGCTGTAAATACTGACAAATATTGTATAATTAATAAATACGTGCCAAAAATGTAAGAAATAGTAACTTATTAAATAATAATAACGAATACATAAATTATGGATAAATTATATCAATATTGTGGTTCAATAATTAGGCATAAATACAGGCGTAAATACTGACAAATATTGTATAATTAATAACTACGTGCCAAAAATTTAACAAATAGTAACTTATTAAATAATGATAACGAATACGTGAATTATGGATAAATTATATCAATATTGTGGTTCAATAATTACTGACAAATATTGTATAATTAATAAATACGTGCCAAAAATGTAAGAAATAGTAACTTATTAAATAATAATAACAAATACGTGAATTATGGATAAATTATATCAATAATATGGTTCAATAATACTGACAAATATTGTATAATTAATAAATATGTGCCAAAATTTTAAGAAATTGTAACTTATTAAATAATAATAACGAATACATAAATTCTGGATAAATTATATCAATATTGTGGTTCAATAATTAGGCATAAATACAGGCGTAAATACTGACAAATATTGTATAATTAATAAATACGTGCCAAAAATGTAAGAAATAGTAACTTATTAAATAATAATGAAAATGTGACTTATGGATAAATTATATCAATATTGTGGTTCAATAATTAGGCATAAATACAGATGTAAATACTGACAAATATTGTATAATTAATAAATACATGCCAAAAATTCTCATTTTGTCATATTTCTATGTTTTTATTCTTTCCACAGAAAAGAACTCGAGAGAAACTTGTCAACGTTTTATCTTTGTGTGGACAAGAAGTTGGACTCACCAAAAATCCTTCAGTAAGCGACGCTGATAGACATGCCCCCCACTGTCCTGATTGATTGATTGATTGATTGACGTCTTGTCGGTGAAGGTGATTTTCTCCAGCTGTGGAGAACTGGACCTCATGGAGCACCAGCCCAGCCTGGTGTCCTCCGACGAGGGGACCCGAGAAGCGGACACGGTGGACGACACGGCCTCAGAGCAGCAGTTCCGAGTCTTCAGGGACTTTGACTTCCTGGATGTGGAGCTTGAAGATGGAGAGGTGAGCTCATCGTGAGGGAAGCGCTGGTCGGCCGCCATTTTGGATGTGGTACCGCGGCGCAGGTCCACTTAGTAATGCTTTATTTTTGTGTTTCCGGGTGCTATCTAGGAGTTGCAGGTAAGTCACTTTCAAGTTTTGTCCATGTTGTCGTTTTTGCTGTGTTTGCATGCCATGACTTGCCGTGGTTGTTTCGAGAAAAGACTCCGTGGAAGTCTGCATGTGTTTTCCAGCTTATCGGGAATATTTGGAACATAGCTGGAATTGTGGTTCAATTGAATTAAATGTGTTAATAAATTGGTCATAAAATAAATGGTAATGGTTTAATTTCATTTGAACATGCATCAGATTACAATTGAGTGCATCCCATAATCAATTACAACCTTAATGTAGCACGTTTTATAAACAGAGTTTCTGTAATTGAAATAACAACAAAAGCCCACTATGTCAGTTAATACGCTTACATATTATATTACTACATACTTTTTACTTTATTTACATAGCAAACAATATTAAAAAATATGAAAAATAATATAATATAATTAATATATATAACAGAAATATAAAATATTTAAAATATTTTAAAAAGTATAAACTATGAAAAATATAAATTATATTTATATAAATAATAAAAAAAAACTAAACTGTATTATGGAAAGCAGGAAGTGAACAAATGTAACAGTTACTGATTGTAAAAGTACCAGATGGAGGGGTAGGATTTAATAATTAAAATTAATTTTAATTTTAAAAAATTAAAATGAATAAATACATTATATTAGGAAAGCAGGAAGTGAACAAATGTAACAGTTAGTGATTGTAAAAGTACCAGATGGAGGGGTAGGATTTAATAAGCTTTGCTTCTTCCTACTCCTTTTGGACATGTGGAACTGGGAACTGATTATGAGATGCACTCAATTGTAATCTGATGCATGTTCAAATGAAATAAAATATAATATATATTTATATAAAATATAAAAATAGTTATAAAATCATGAAAGGAGCAAATTGGGAAAAATATCAAAATAACTACTTTGTACATTTAATGCATTTTTGTTGACTCGATGTGACGCCAACGTAGTTTAGTTAGCTTGAAATGTCGGAGTGTAGCGTAAGTGGGAATGTGAGACTGTGGGTCAGACTACAGCATTCCTACCATTCTTATGGAGAGGAGGAGACATACTTGGACCACTGCATGAATGTAAACAAACAGACTGGACACTTCATTAGGTACACAGAATCCCTATATATATATATCTATATATATATATATATAGAGAGAGATATATATATATATATAGATATAGACAAACATGGAGAATAAATGGAGCACAGTTTTAGTAACCCGACCTAAAATGATGCTGCTCGTGCTGGACAGTGTAAGTGTACCTAATGTTGTGTCCGCCGCAGTGAGGAGCTCGTGCTTGATGAATGTGCTCGCCGTTTCAGGGGGAGACCATGGACAACTTCAACTGGGGCGTACGCCGACACTCAGTGGACAGCCTGGACCAGAGTGACCTTCACACCCTGGAGGAGAGCCACCTGTCCAGCAGCATGCCCAGCCTGAGCCGCATCACGCCCGAAGAGGACTCCGACGAGTCCTCCGAGGAGGATTCGCTCTCTGTCGGCCGGATTCTCTCCCAGTCTCAGCTTGTAGGTTCCCTTGACTTGTCCATGCATAACCTAAGGCAGACATGTCTAAACTTTATCCAGTGAAGTAAAAACCAAAAGGATGCAATGGCTGCTTTCATATCTCGTATGAAAAACTTATATATTCAAAAAAAAAATTGAACTGAATTTGAAAAAAATTGTGAAAAAAACTATTATTAGTGTCAACTTTGCTCTTTACTCTTTTTTGTCCTTTTTATTTTTTATATCTTTATTTTTAAAATATTGAAACCTTCTTTAAAAATGTTTGTAAAATATAATTACTTATTAATTAATTATTAATTATTTATTCTCATAATATTTTGACTTTATTGCCATAATATAACTTTTCCACAACCTAATTTTCCAAACATTACAACTTTATATTATCTCATAGTATTATGAGAAAATCTTTTTCTTTAATATTTCGACTCTATGCTATTAAATTGACATATTCCCCTCAAAATATTATGATGTTATTCTCCTAAATTAAGACTTTTTCTTGTTAAAACTTTTTTCTCTTAATATTTTAACTTTATTCTTATAAAATTATTGCTGATATAACAATTTTTGCCAGTTTTTTTTTTTTAATATTTGACTTTTGTTTTATTTGACTTTTAAATAAAAGTAAAAAAAAACAAAAGTTAATACAAATACAAATTCAAAATACAAATAAAAAAAATACACATAAAATAAAATAAATATTTTTATTTTATTAAAATAAAATTATAATAATTATAATTATAATAATTATTTGTTTAAAAAAATTCTTTTTTTTAAATTTGTATTTTCAGAATGTGCCAATGAAAAACCAGCTGCGGGCTGCAAATGGCGCCCTGACCGCTATTTCGGACGCCCCTGACCTAAGAGAAAGTGTGTGTGTTTGTGTGCTTTCATAACATTTTGTGGTTACCACACACTCCCAAAAATGATTAGTCCTGTACAAAAAGAAAAATAAATCTAGTTACGTGCGGAAGAATTTTGCTTTGTTCAATATTAAAATACTGTGACGGTATTAAAAAAAATGGCAGATGGCGAATAAATGCACAACCATGTGTTGACACAGCTGTCAGCGTTCCCATGTACGTGGGGAATGTTGCCCACTGTTGTTAAATGTCTTTCACCCAGGGTGTGTCCACTGAGCTTCAGTTTCGTGTGTGTGTGTCTCCTCCATCTTGCAGGCCGTCAGCCTCTCCCCAACCTCTGAGATCAACACCATGGACTCCTTTTGTAACGCAACCTCAGTCGAGTCCACGCCGCCGAGCGCCAAAAATCCCACTTTCGAGGTCCGACTTCCAGAGGACTCGAAGCAGCGGGTGAATAAGGGCTTCAGGGTGTCTGAGATTCTGGGAGCTAACCAGTCCTACCGCTCTTCCTTTTTAGAGTTTTTCACTAACTTTGCCAAATAGCTGTCACTCGCTCATTTTCTCTT
Source organism: Doryrhamphus excisus (assembly GCF_030265055.1). Classification (NCBI taxonomy): domain Eukaryota; kingdom Metazoa; phylum Chordata; class Actinopteri; order Syngnathiformes; family Syngnathidae; genus Doryrhamphus; species Doryrhamphus excisus. Next base: position 21,254,412 of record NC_080473.1, read on the forward strand.
TCTCTACTTTTTTCTGCACTTAAGTTCGTGTCTTCTCCTTTTTTACATTTCCTCTCCTCAGAAAAGAGCATTTTCTTGCAGTTGCATGCCAAAAACAAGGGAATGAACTTGCAAGTTTAATACTAGTAGAAATGATTCTGGGATATTAGACGGTCTGGAGTATTTCTCTGTGTGTGCGTTCGTTCGTTCTAAGGCAATGTGTACACCTACTGCTTCAGTGTGGGCGGGGCTTAGCCGCTACTAAAAACCTTTCTTGTGGCATGTGGGATGTCAACAAAGGTGTACACATTGCCCGCCTCAAAACAAAGATGGCGTAATTCATTCAAATTGGCTCACTTACACTAAATTGACGCAATGAAAGACCTCAAGGAGTGCACCATGCATGGCAAGGTTAGTGTGATTATTTACCACCCCAAATGTGTCTACATGAGTTCAATTAGTGTCGGTGTAAATGCTAAAAAAGCATATTGCATCCTTTTTAACAGCACGGCTTTTTACAAGAGGATGAAGATGCGTCGCTCTCCGGCATTGATCTCCCCCCTGAATTTCACTGCGGCGACGCATTAGTGCCGGACGCCGCTCACGGTTTCTACAAAGAGCTGGACCTTGACTGCTGCTTGCCCAGGTACGCCCTCAGCTCCCCGCTGGCTAATGAGATGATGACGATTAAACGTCCTCCCCGCATTCAGTCTCGCCGAGGACGAAACGGAAGACGCGCCGGAGTCCGCCTCATCTCCGCCGCCCTCGCCTTTCTTTTCGGCCATCCTGGCGGCGTTCCAGCCGACGGTGTGCGACGACGCCGAGGAGGCCTGGCGGACTCACCTCGGCCAGCTGGTGTCCGACTTGGACGGCTCCTGCGCGGTCTACACTTTCCACGTGTTCTCCTCCCTCTTCCAGGTAGTCCGTTAATGAAGGGAGCAGGCCTCGTCAAAGCGTCTAATTAAAGTGAAAGGGTGAAAGGATTAGCCCTCAGGTTGGAAAAGAAGCTTTGTGTCAAAAGGTGTCCGCTTGATTTGAAAAAAGAGGCAATTAGTCGTCTTCCAGACCTCATTAAGCAGATGTCGTCTACTTCATTGACTAAATCTGACAGGGCGACGTACTAAAAGGATGACACCCTGGAAGCACGACTTTAGAAGCCATAGATTTTGGATGTAGACTTATGGAATTGCTCTAATTGATTAACTTAAATCGCAGAGGGTACTTATCGTGTATAACAACATATTTTTCACTTTTAACCCTTAGATGCATAAGTCAGGTTATTTTGTTGAAATATCTTTGTAATGAAAATTTTTTATCATTTCATATTCCAGGTATTCCTCAAAAAACATGTTTTTGATATCATGCCGTTCACATTTTTAACTTACCTTTTATACATTTTAAGAAATTTTAAGAAATCTTCCATAAGTGGGTCAAAAATGACCCGGTCAGGTTGTTTTCTTGAAATATCTTTGTAATGAATTTTTTTTTATCATTTCATATTCCAGGTATTCCTCAAAAAACATGTTTTTGATATCATGCCATTCACATTTTTAACTTACCCTTTTATACATTTTAAGAAATTTTAAGAAATCTTCCATAAGTGGGTCAAAAATGACCCGGTCAGGTTGTTTTCTTGAAATATCTTTATAATGAAAATTTTTTATCATTTCATATTCCAGGTATTCCTCAAAAAACATGTTTTTGATATCATGCCATTCAAATTTTTAACTTACCTTTTATACATTTTAAGAAATTTTAGTTTTTGTGTTACTACCCCAACCTTCCATAAGTGGGTCAAAAATGACCCGGTCAGGTTGTTTTCTTGAAATATCTTCATAATGAAATTTTTTTATAATTTCATATTCCAGGTGTTTCTCAAAACACATCTTTTTGATATCATGCCATTCACATTTTTAACTTACCTTTTATACATTTTAAGAAATTTTAGTTTTTGTGTTACTACCCCAACCTTCCATAAGTGGGTCAAAAATGACCCGGTCAGGTTGTTTTCTTGAAATATCTTTGTAATGAAAATTTTTTATAATTTCATATCCAGGTATTTTTCAGAAAACATGTTTTTGATATCATGCCATTCACATTTTTAACTTACTTTTTATACATTTTAAGAAACTTTTGTTTTTGTGTTACTACCCCAACCTTCCATAAGTGGGTCAAAAAAGACCCGGTCAGGTTGTTTTCTTGAAATACCTTCATATTGAAATTTTTTATAATTTCATATTCCAGGTATTCCTCAAAAAACATGTTTTTGATATCATGTCATTCACATTTTTAACTTACCTTTTATACATTTTAAGAAATGTTAAGAAATCTTCCATAAGTGTGTGAAAAATGACGCTAATGCATTTTCTATGGAATCCAATAGGAACCTTTGATTCTTATCAACTTTGTCTATCAGGAATAAATGAACTGTAACCCACACAGACTATATCAGAAGTGTCACCCCTCAGGAAGAAGATTTTACACATAAAGTGCTAATACGACAAGTATTATCTTCATATAATATTGTGTATGTGTCTTTCATGACTGTTAGTATTATCAACAAATTAGCCTACTTAGCCTACTTTATAACTAGCTGACACTAGCTGGCTAACATTACTATATGTATTGTTGGCCATTACTCATCCATGCCTTGGCTGCTAGATACACAGCTGAAATGGTCCTACAGATGCTGGATGACGGAGAGGTAGTAACGGGGTTGGACTCTGAGTCGGAAATGTCTGATGACCCAGACTTTGACAAACATAACATGCAGGACTGTCACTTTAAAGCAAAGGGAGACCAAGCTGCTGTTCTACTTGCTATTTCCACTGACAAAAAGCAGGTATTATAAGGTACTACTTCTGGTACTGTATTTTCTGGACTTATTTATTTAGAAATGTATGTCAAAGGCAAGTTATTCAACAATATGTTACCGGTAAGCAAGTTAACCGAGCTCCCTATCTCATTCCACATTATTGAATCAGCAGTAAATGGTTGTCACAAGCCTGGAGCGCCCTCTTGCGGCTGTCAACAGTAATGTTTACACTTTGGTTCATATCAGCCAGTATGAATTCAGATGTTAAATTATATGTAGATATCGAAAAAAAGTGCTACTCGAAATGACGGTACTTTGTCAACCAAGCGTGCTGAGCTGACGCCATGAGTTGAGATCGGTGTCATTAATAAGCTTGTTCCTTTGCCTTGCAGAGTCTCCAGAACAAATTTAGCTCCCTGACCTGCGACGCCGTCAGTTACCTTGGCGACAGCCTGGGAGGATTAGGGTCAAAGTTCCTGAGGTCATCTCAAATGCTGACGTGTGCCGAGTGTCCCGCATTGTTTATGGATGCAGACACAGTGAGTTACATGACATTCTCTCGTCATTTTGAGGACCCTGGTGTGCATCAAACAAGCGGCCCCCGGGCCGCCTTTGGGATGGGTGTCAGTGCCAATGATAAAAGCGTGCAGATGTTGCCCCTCCACCACCTGGAGGGGTTGTATGCCTTGAAATTCCTGTGGTACAGAATAAGGAAGACAATCCACGATGACTTGATGTATATTCCAGGTATTCCTCAAAAAACACGTTTTTGATACTTACCCTTACCCTTTTATACATTTTAAGAAATTTTAAGAAATCTTCCATAAGTGGGGCAAAAATGACCCGGTCAGGTTGTTTTCTTGAAATATCTTCATAATGAAATTATTTTATCATGTCATATTCCAGTTATTCCTCAAAAGACATGTTTTTGATATCATGCCGTTCACATTTTTAACTTAACTTTTATACATTTTAAGAATTTTTTGTATTTCTGTTACTACCCCAACCTTTCATAAGTGGGTCAAAAATGACCCGGTCAGGTTGTTTTCTTGAAATATCTTTGGAATGAAAAATTGTTATCATTTCATATTCCAGGTATTGCTCAAAAAACATATTTTTGATATCATGCCGTTCACATTTTTAACTTCCCTTTATGAAACACACAATGGATCCTCCCATTTTCTATTGATGTACAGGGTAATTTTCTTTTTCAAAGATGGAAAAAAGTGAAAAATGAAGATGTTTCTAACATGAAATCATTCTTGTGTGGTCCTAAATATAATACTAAATATCATACAAGTGATTATTCCTAACCAAAATGGCAAAATTTGCATAAAAAGGCATTGATTCTAGTATGGGTGATTTTTGATCCACTTATGGAAGAGTGGAGGGTCCAGTCACTCGTGCATCGAAGGGTTAAGGCTTGCTAGCATTAGCCATTATGCTTATGTTCAAATGCTTTACAACACATTTTTAACAAACATTTAGCAGTCAGCTGTTTACTCTAGCAACTTTCTAAACTCTTTACATCCGTTAAAATATAAATTATCTGTACTTTGTACTAACCTGTGGTACAGAATAAGGAAGACAATCCACGATGACTTGACGTATATTCGCCCTCTAGATTTCTTCTTCCTGTGTCGTTTTGTCACCTACTCTATACCACCATCGCTGCTAGCACCCCCTAGCGGACCTTGCGGTATTACACCCAAACGCCAACAATGGAGATTTGGTTATTTTAGACTTGACGTACATTCACATATATTTACCCTCAGGATTTATTCTTCCTCTCAAAAATAACAACACTTCAGATATCATAAAATAATTACATCAACAATTACCAATTTGTTTCCAGACACATTTCACATATTTCAATTAGCCTGCTTCATGCTATTAACTGTACATTAAGGCTTGCTAGCATTAGCCATTTCGCTTATGTTCAAATTCTCTACAACACATTTTGTAACAAACATTTAGCAGTCAGCTGTTTACTCTAGCAAATTTCTAAACTCTTTACAGCCGTTAAAATATAAATTATATGTACTTTGTACTAACCTGTGGTACAGAATAAGGAAGACAATCCACGATGACTTGACGTATATTCGCCCTCTGGATTTCTTCTTCCTGTGTCGTTTTGTCACCTACTCTATACCACCATCGCTGCTAGCACCCCCTAGTGGACGTTGCGGTATTACACCCAAACGCTAACAATGGAGATTTGGTTATTTTAGACTTGACGTACATTCACATATATTTACCCTCAGGATTTATTCTTCCTCTCAAAAATAACAACACTACAGATATCATAAAATAATTACATCAACAATTACCAATTTGTTTCCATTCACATTTCACATATTTCAATTAGCCTGCTTCATGCTATTAACTGTTCATTAAGGCTTGCTAGCATTAGCCATTTCGCTTATGTTCAAATGCTCTACAACATATTTTGTCACAAATATTTAGCAGTCAGCTGTTTACTCTAGCAACTTTCTAAACTCTTTACAGCCGTTAAAATATAAATTATCTCTACTTTGTACTAACCTGTGGTACAGAATAAGGAAGACAATCCACGATGACTTGACGTATTTTCGCCCTCAGGATTTCTTCTTCTTCTGTGGTTTTGTCACCTACTCTATACCACCATCGCTGCTAGCACCCTTTAGTGGACCTTGCGGTATTACACCCAAACGCCAACAATGGAGATGTGGTTATTTTAGAAACAAAAATATAAAAAAATAGTAGTAGTCTTTTTTTCTTTTACAACTGAATTTTATATGTATGACATTAACTATTACTACTCTTAAATGCTCTTTGAACAGTTTTATTTAATTTTACCTTATCTTTTATGTGGAGAACATGCATCAGAAGCGCCATGTCTCTGCTCGCTATGTCTTCTAGACAAGACAGTGAACCATAACATCCGTTTCTGTTCACAGATTACGTCCTATGGACTCCTTGAGAAAATGAAATTCAGCGTGTTGGAGCTTCAGGAGTATCTGGACACGTACAACAGCAAAAAGGAGGCAGCGCTGACCGTAAGGACTGCAAAGGTGTCATCATTTTTTTTTAAAAAAGATCATCTATTCACAAAAAGTGTCTCACTCTCAGTGGCTCAGCAACTGCAAAGCCACTTTTCCCAGAAGTCCCGGCATTGCTGTGCCCACACGTCAACCAGCCGAGCAGGAGGAAATGGTAACATATTCACCTGTCAATCTTCCATCCTATCACGATGGTGTTAGGAAGCTTTTGAGCGGCGTTTTGACAAATTCACTTATGCTTAACAAGATTGCAGACTCCATATTAACTGACCTGTGACACCTTGCCATTTCTGTGTGACACCGTAGCTCTGTGGGTGCTTCCCCTCAGTTCCTCACACTACTACTGTGTACAGGAGGGGTGGGCAAACTTTTTGATTGGCGGGCCGCATTGATTAAACAAAATTGACGGGGGGCCAGACTCTATATTTTACAGTTAACAGTCCGCCTGGAATTATTGTATCTGTAAAAATGTCACGCAATCTGCTATATGGGCACTTTGAGATCATTTATCTGATGTGTTATAAATTTATGATGATAATATAATAATTTATAATAATTAAAAATAATAAATTATTTTTTATATTATTTGTTATTATTTTATATTATTTATTCTTTATTAATTATTAATTAATTAATTTAATTCTTAATTAATTTCATTCAGATCATTTATTTGATGTTAAGTACATAATGAATTTATAATAATAATACATGTGTTATTATTTTATATTATTTGTTATTATTATTTTATATTGTTTATTCTTTATTAATTTTATTAATTATTAATGAATTGATTTCCTTTTTAATTAATTTCATTCAGATCATTTACTTGATGTAAAGTGCATTATAAATTTATAATAATAATACATTTATTATAATTTTATATTATTTGTTATTATTATTTTATATTATTTATTCTTTATTCTTTATTAATTTTATTCATTATTAATTAATTAATTAAATTCCTAATTAATTTCATTCAGATCATTTGTTTGATGTAAAGTGCAGTATGAATTTATAATAATAATACATGTATTATTATTTTTTTTGTTATTATTTTATATTATTTATTCTGTATTCTTCCTTAATTTTATTAATTATTAATTAATTAATTTCAGTCTTAATTAATTTCATTCAGATCATTCAGATCACTATGAATTTATAATAATAATACATCTATTATTATTATTTTATATTATTTGTTGTTATTATTATCATATTATTTATTCTTTATTAATTGTATTAATTATTAATTAATTTCATTCTTAATTTCATTCACATCATTTATTTGATGTTAAATGCATTATAAATTTATCATAATAACACATTTATTATTATTTTATATTATTTATTCTTTATTTGTATTAATTATCAATTAATTAATTTCATTCTTAATGAATTTCATTTAGATCATTTATTTCATGTAAAGTGCGTTATACATTTATAATAATACATTTATTATTATTTTATATTATTTGTAATTATTATTATTATTATTATTATTATTATTATTATTATTATTATTATTATTATTATTATTAGTGCTTGTCACACGTCCAAATATGATGTTGAAATAGATAACTAAGATGCACATTTCACTTCAACATTCAAAAATCCCCTTCAGAATAAAAGCGCAAGGTCGAGAGTCACTACATCACAGGGCCTACTGTTAAAACGCAAATCAAAGATCCTCTACATGATGACAATAAGAGCGCTCGGATGTTTTTCCGAATCATCACGGTTACCAAAGCTTTAAACTGTGCTTGTTGAAAAATGCTTTTCAACACTTTTGACTTTCTGAGTGCATGTCAATAAGATGATCTCGCACGCCGTCTGCTTTTGATTCTTACCTTTCTTACTTATTTTGTGTCCTGTAACATGCTGGCTTTGTAGCAAATGGAATCTCTGGCTGTAAGTTGGATGAGGCTTGTTTCTCTCCTTTTGCCTTTGGCATTGATCACAGTTTATTTAGTTGCACCATAGTTCATAAGAATAGAAAAGCAAGCAAATAGACCAGAGCCTTACGAGAAAGCACTACAGCAATTACGGTAACATCTTTTCTTGAACCTTGCAGCAACTGGAGCTCTGTCAAAGACTCTACAGACTCCACTTCCAGCTCCTGCTGCTTTTCCAGTCCTACTGTAAGCTGATTGAGCAGCTCCATGCCATAAGCTCCATTCCCAAAGTAGGTACACACACACTTTTTCTCCCCGTATTCATCGGTGACTCCAGTTTCGTAATATCCACCCCCCCCCCCGCAGCTAAACAATGCGTCCAGGGAGCTGACGGAGCTGAGGAGCCACCTGAGAGCGGCGTTAATGGCGGATGACGACAAAGCGGCTGGTCGTTCATATGAGCCTTCAACCTTCAGCTCCTCCGAAGCGGCCGTGCAGGCCATCCTTGAATCGCTGAAGAGCAGCACCTTCACCGCGGCTATTCACTATATCAGGGAGTGCAGGTAAGAAAAGCGGCACCTAAAAGGCTATACTTTGTCGAGTCGTATTGGTGAGATGAAAGTTCACGTTAACGTTAAAATACATGTGGACCTCAGTAAGCATGTTCAGCATAAGTTGAGTCTTTATCGGGGACCCGTGACCCTTTTTGACCTCTAAATGTAGTTGGAATGTTTGGGATGGCTCTAAAGGTTTTAATAACAAAGACTCTGTGATGTCACAGAGTGTCAGAGAACTAACTGGGTTTATTTTGAGGAAGTAATGGAACAAAATGGTTGTCTGTGTAGCATTATATAGTGTGCATATCGGAAGCGGGTCTGGAGTTGCTAATAGCCATTTCACACCACAATCAGTGGGTCTACCCGAGGGTTAGGGTTAGGGTTATGGTTAGGGGGTTGGGGGGTTGGGGTTAGGGGGTTGGGGTTAGGTGGGTTGGTGTTAGGGGTTAGGGTTAGTGGGGGTTAGGGTTAGGGTAGGGTTAGGGTTAGGGGTAGAGGGGTTAGGGTTAAAGGTTAGGGGTTAGGGTTAGGGGTTAGGGAGGGTTAGGGTAGGGTTAGGGTAGGGTTAGGGTAGGGTTAGGGGTTAGGGGGGTTAGGGTTAGAGGTTTGGGGTTAGGGTTAGGGTTAGGGAGGGTTAGGGAGGGTTAGGGTTAGGGTAGGGTTAGGGTAGGGTAGGGTTAGGTGTTGGGGGATTAGGGTTAGAGGGTAGGGTTAGGGTAGGGTTAGAGTTAGGGGTTAGGGTTAGGGGGGTTAGGGTTAGGTTAGGGGTAGAGGGGTTAGGGTTAGAGGTTAGGGTTAGGGAGGGTTAGGGTTAGGGGGGTTAGGGGGGTTAGAGTTAGAGGTTAGGGGTTAGGGTTAGGGGGTTAGGGTTAGGGAGGGTTAGGGTAGGGTTAGGGTAGGGTTAGGGTAGGGTTAGGGTAGGGTTAGGGTAGGGTTAGGGTAGGGTTAGGGTAGGGTTAGGGTAGGGTTAGGTGTTAGGGGGATTAGGGTTAGAGGGTAGGGTTAGGGTTAGGGTAGGGTTAGAGTTAGGGGTTAGGGTTAGGGGGGTTAGGGTTAGGGGGTTAGGGGGTTAGGGGGTTAGGGTTAGGGAAGGTTAGGGGGTTAGGGGGTTAGGGGGGTTGGGGTTAAGGTTAGGGTTAGGGTTAGGGTTGGGGATTAGGGTTAGGGGTTAGGGGTTAGGGTTAGGGTTAGGGTTAGGGAGGGTTAGGGTTAGGGGGGTTGGGGTTAAGGTTAGGGTTAGGGGGTTAGGGTTAGGGGTTAGAGTTGGGGGGGTTTAGGGTTAGGGGGTAAAAAAAAGGATGGAAAAATTTGCATAATAAGTCCCCTTTCATATTATATACTATACTTATATATATGAATTATATATATATACTTATATATACTTATATTTCCATTCCACAAAACATATGGAAGTAAATGATGTAGTGTAATTTCATGTTTTACATGCACAATATGTCGTAAATAGAAACTACTGCAGTATCCAAAGCACTTTTGCTCGTTCAATAATTCCACATATATCACAGTTATTTGGTTCCAGAACCAACCCTGTTCCGTAAAGTAGAATTCAGTATTAATAAATCATAATGAGAGCACAGAAAAACTGTTTTTTTAACATCCTAAGAGCCCCCCCAGGCATGAAGTAACACCATTATAGTCACCTTTACACTCGTACTACTCAATATTATGGGTCACAAGACACACAATATTGTTGTCAGCATTTTTTTAGACCAAATAAACCACCACTACTATAATAATATATAATAATAAGGTATAGAGTTCATCTAAAACTCATAATTGTGTATGCGACAACTAATATTTGATATGTTTCCATTGCAGAGCAACATGGCCTAATGACATCTTTGGCAGCCATTGCGAGGATGAGGTCCAGACTTTACTGAACATCTACTTCCGCCATCAAACCCTGGGTCAGACGGGGACATTTGCGCTGGTGGGCTCAAAACAAGACTTGTCGGAAATCTCCGCCAAGTTAATGGAACTCAACGCAGAGATGCGGGACATGATCCGGCAAGCGCAGGGCTACCGAGCCATCACGGCTTTCCTCCCGGACGCCAAGGTCTCGGGATCGAGTCTGTGACGGCGAGACCACCACCACTTAGGAATAACAAATATCAGAATATTCTAATGTATTCACACATTTTAGCAATATTGAGAGGTTGCCGTCAGATATTATTGCACTAACGCAGGGGTGGGCAAACTACGGCCCGGGGGCCACATCCGGCCCGCCAAGTGTTTGAATACGGCCCGCCCAATCTTTCCAAAGTATTTCATTTAAACTCAACATACAACCTGGCATCATGGCCTGAGCCAACCTTTTGATGGTTTTATCAATTTTGTTTTTTGACATGGTCTGTTGTTTACAAAGTGCTCCTGAAAAAAGGGACACAAGCACATAATAATAATAATAATAGTAATTATTATTATTATTATTGGATTATTAGATTATTATAATTATTATTAGAACTATTATGATTATTATAATTATTATATTAATGCTAATTATTATATTAATTATATATAATATTATTTTTATATTTGCATATTTTACATAATAATAATATAATAATAATTATTTTAATTTTATTGTAATTATTATAATATTTTATTATTTTAAAAATATTTTAATATAAATATAAAATAATAAATAATAATAGCAGATTGCATGACAATTTTACAGATACAATAATACCAGGTGGACTGTTACGTGTAAAATATATAGTCTGCCCCCCCCCCCCCCCCCCCTGTAAATTTTGTCATATCAATGCGGCCCGCGAGTCAAAAAGTTTGCCCACCCCTGCACTAATGGATGCTGTCACTCAGCAACAATGTTCACGTTTTTCACAATACAGCATACCAAAGCTTTGCAACTCATCTTAAACTGTCAAAGGGGAATTGTGCAATTTTTCACACACGTGGAAGGCTTTTACTGTACAGTGAAAGAATGTATTTGAATATCACAAAAAAAACATAATAAGGGAGGCTTGGTTACTTTGTGTGTTTGCGTGCTTGAGTGTGGGATTTAAGGTGTTTTGAATGGGACTGATAGATTTACATGAACTGTTGTTGAAGTACTTGGAAATGCTGCAGATCTACTGTCATGTCTCCTTTCCCGGGTCATGCATTACTTCACACTTTACTGTACATTGCAGCTTTTCAGCACACGACAAATTATTTATATTTATATATATAAAACAGATAAAAAGGAAACTATTTTATTGAACCGTGTTAAGCTTGCACATTCTATATATTAATGTTTAAGAACAAATATTTTCATGGAATAATTGTACATAGAGCTATTTGAAGCTTTATCCGTGTCACAAGATTGTATTTTTATGAACTTTAAAATTAGAGTAGATAGTTACATTATTTTTAAAGCTTTCCAGAGGAATTGTCAGTATAGTGTGTCTGATGTTGTACATAGTCTTGCCTTTGCAATGTATTGAAAGCTGTGTTCTGTACACTTGTGTAACAATAAAAAAACATACATTTGATACTATACTGCTCATATGTCGTTTATAGCTATTATAGCAATTATAGCTATTATAGCTATTATACGTATGATCATCCTTAAGACTCTTATTTTGAAGGGAAGCCGATTTCCTGTATTTTTCCAAACTTGTGCCGTTTAAAATAATATTTAAACCAAAAACCTTTGTATTTGACTGTGTGGTTCATGAATTAATCGCTTATTTTAATTAATATAGGGTTTAGCTTCATTTTTGCGGAATACAATTTGAGCGTTTGGGCTCTTATTATGAAGGCTAGTTAAAGTAGTTTCCGTATCCGGCGTAGGGCGCCAGATTCCTTTTGCAATAAAGCTGCAACAACAATGTTCAATATTGTTTATAATAATTAAAAATACATTTAACTACAAAATATATTAATTTTTTTAATGCAAAAACGTTTAGTTTTATTTGTTGCTGAATTACATTTAAGCACCCTGGACTCGTATTTTGAAGGCACTTCAAGTAGTTCCGGTATCCGGCGTATGGCGCGAGGTTTATTTTTTTCTGCAAACCTGCTAACTAGCTTAGATGCAGTGTTGTTTACTTTAAATAACTTTACATGTGAAAGTTGACTTATTTCTACCAATCTCACTACATTTCGGCTTTACTTTTACCCTTTACGTTTAATGTCTTGCCGTTATGAAAGTTGGTAATGTGCCTCGCTGTAATGGTAAGTACCCTTATATTCCAATTCAGCAGTCCGATTAGTATTATTAGGAAATGAAGACGATACGTGGTATTTTTTAAACATTAACAAACAAAATAAGCATTAGTTACAGTTGTAAACGACATACAGTCGGGGTCACTGCGTTTGGCATCTGTTTGGACTGGAGCAGAAGTTAACGTAGCTTCTTATTACCGCATAATGCTAAAGTTTGGCTTCATGCTTCCGCAGGTGGGACAAACAGGACAAAATAGGAATGATCCAAGTATCAGGGAATGGATTTTCCTCCAGGAAGCATGTACAATACTTTGACAGAAGAAGTCTTGACAGGTAAGTCAACATACAGTATAAACGCACTAGGTATCACACATCAACATCCCCTCTTTTTCACTCAAGTACACCATCTTCCCCCATAAGTACCCCCCTAAATAGATAAAGGTTTCATCAAGGGTCAGTATTTTGTATTGGAACTCATTCAATTGTGCAGATGTACCTAATTTTAAGCCTTAAACTTATATTTTTCGCCTGTTTTTAACGACAGAACTGGGACCAGTGGACCCTGATTGGTTCAAAGTGCTGACCCAGCAAGCTTCAGCACTTGAGGGAAACGCCTCGGATCAGGAGGACCTGTGTGCAAACCAGGAGGGAAATTTCAAGACGCCTTTGGAGAAACCAGCAGTGGAAAGTCAGCTTTTTTCAACGCCAAAAGTATTTAGACGCGCTTGTGTTTTTTCACCGGACACTGAGGACGAACAAGGTAATGTAACGAAGCTAATTGTGTGGTCATATCACCTCATACTTCGGTATGGGACAAAAAATTACAAAATAAAACAAAACAAACAAACCGTATTACGGAAAGCAGGAAGTGAACAAATAAATAATAAATAAGACAGCTGGTATAGGCTCCAGCACCCCCCGCAACCCTAATGAGGAAAAAGCGGTAGAAAATGAATGAAATAGAATTATTAGAATTAGAATTTAAATGTTTTAAATAAAAATAATAAAAATTAAAAAATAATAAAAATGTATTTAAAAATTCAAAAAAATATTTATATTAGGAAAGCAGGAAGTGAACAAATAAATAATAAATAAAATTATTAGAATTATAATTTAAATATTTTAAAAATTTAAATAAAAAATAACAATTAAAAAATAATAAAATAAAACTGTATTCAAAAATTCAAAAAAATATTTATATCAGGAAAGCAGGAAGTGAACAAATGTAACAGTTACTGATTGTAAAAGTACCAGATGGAGGGGTAGGATTTAATAAGCTTTGCTTCTTCCTACTCCTTTTGGACATGTGGAACTGGGAACTAATTATGTCAGGGGTCTCAAACTCAATTTACCCGGGGGCCACTGGGGATAAGGCCTGGGTGAAGCTGGGCCGCATCAGGTTTAAAAAAAAAACAAAAAAAAAACATATTTATTAAAAACAGAAAAAAATTAATAAAAAACTGTCTTCAATGCTTTTGCTTCTACTACACCCTACACTTTTTCAGTGCTTTGGTTCCGGTTTTCCACGAGAAAAGCTCTGATAAAACATTACACTTTTCTCAAATATCTTAATTTTTATTTACTACACAAAATAAGATGAAAAAATAAAGAAAATAAATCAATCAGTAATACATAAATAAAATAATAACAGCAAATAATAAAAACTAATAAACCACATGAACATTAATGAAACTTAACCCTTTTACCCAATTAGCAAGTTAGCATCGCTACATCTGAAAAAATCACGTCAATTGTGTCCGGCCGTGCACAAAGCTATCATTTCTGTGTTCATGATACCAAACTTGCGCGGGCCGCACTAACATTAAACTTTCATATCAAGATGGGGGGCCTTAAACTAGCATCCTGCGGGCCGCATTTGGCCCGCGGGCCGCAAGTTTGAGACCACAGGATTATGTGATGCACTCAATTGTAATCTGATGCATGTTCAAATGAAATAAAAAGATTACATTACCATAATTTAGTTTTACTATATGACTCAATATGACACAAACACACGACAAAGTGTTCAATAATGAAGAAAAAATAATGAAACTGAGCATTATTATTTTTGCAGAAGCCAAATTTGTGATGCAACAAATTTATACTGAGCTGGTTGTTTCTCCCCCTCAGAAAAAGAAACGTTGCCATGGGCAACAAGAAGCCCTAATTGGTTTCATCCATCAAAAGAAACGTAAGTAGATGTGTTAAACTTTTTTTTGAAACAGGTGATGGATTTGTACTGACTCTTGTTGTCACTTCACAGGGCACCGGGTTCAAAATACGGAGAGGCAGAGCCTCACACTCACGACTTTTTTAGTAAGTTTAACACTACATTATTTAAATCAACTTTTATTTTTACCAAATGTAATATTACCACTGTCATTTTGTTGCTTTTGTTCTCGTCCATGGTATAGATCTGCTTTATACACCGCAGAAATCTCCAGTAAGTCACCTTGTTCAGCCATAAGCGGCGTTTGCACATGTGCACATTTTGCCCCTGCATTGTCTCTCAATTAGCTGCGGCGTTTTTTAGCAGTTTAGTTATAGCACAACTAAAAAGCGTGAAGACTAGTCACGCATAAATTAGGCACTTTGCCATGCAATTTGTGACCGAAAATGGTGTATAAATTGGCATGAAATGACCACGCTCCTGCAGAACTTATTTACAACTTCTAAAGAACACCTTATGTCCAGTGCATGCTGCGGAAAGAGCAGGAAGGAGGCATAAACTACAACAAAAGATTGCTGACTAGAGGACATCACTTATTATGTATTATTATGATCACTTATTAACCCTTCGATGCACGAGTGACTGGACCCTACACTCTAGAAACATCTTCATTTTTCACTTTTTTACATCTTTGAAAAAGAAAATGACCCCGTACAACAATAGAAAATGGGAGGATCCATTGTGTGTTGCATAAAGGGAAGTTAAAAATGTGAATGGCATGATATCAAAAACAAAAAATTCTTAAAATCTATAAAAGGTAAGTTAAAAATGTAATATGATAGCAAAAACATGTTTTTTTTTTTTTTAGGAATACCTGGAATATGAAATGATAAAAAAAATTTCATTATGAAGATATTTCAAGAAAACAACCTGACCGGGTCATTTTTGACCCACTTATGGAAGGTTGGGGTCGTAACACAAAAACAAAAAATTCTTAAAATGTATAAAAGATAAGTTAAAAATGTGAACGGCATGATATCAAAAACATGTTTTTTGAGGAATACCTGGAATATGAAATGATAAAAAAAAATTTCATTACAAAGATATTTCAAGAAAACAACCTGACCGGGTCATTTTTGACCCACTTATGGAAGATTTCTTAAAATGTATAAAAGGTGAGTTAAAAATGTGAATGGCATGATATCAAAAACATGTCTTTTTAAAGAAATACCTGGAATATGAAAAGATAAAAAAATGTCATTACTAAGATATTTCAAGAAAACAACCTGACCGACTCATTTTTGACCCACTTATGGAAGATTTCTTAAAATTTCTTAAAATGTATAAAAGGCAAGTTAAAAATGTGAATGTCGTGATATCAAAAACATGTTTTTTAGGAATACCTGGAATATGAAATGATAAAAAAAAATTTATTACGAAGATATTTCAAGAAAACAACCTGACCGGGTCATTTTGGACCCACTTATGGAAGATTTCTTAAAATTTCTTAAAATGTATAAAAAGTAAGTTAAAAATGTGAATGGCATGATATCAAAAACATGTTTTTTGAGGAATACCTGGAATATGAAAAGATAAAAAATTTTCATTATGAAGATATTTCAAGAAAACAACCTGACCGGGTCATTTTTGACCCACTTATAGAAGATTTCTTAAAATTTCTTAAAATGTATAAAAGGCAAGTTAAAAATGTGAATGTTGTGATATCAAAAACATGTTTTTTGAGGAATACCTGGACTATGAAATGATAAAAAAAAAAAATTATTACGAAGATATTTCAAAAAAACCTGACCGGGTCAGTTAACCCATTCATGTGAATGAGACATGCTTTGATGAGCACCGCCCGCATTGTTTAGACATAGGTTGCGATGCGTTCGTGATGTGTTTGAGAAATTACGTGTGCCACAAATGTTGTCGATTTTAAGAAAAACACACATATTTCACTCCAGCAGTTAACTCACTGGCATGCAAAAAGGGGACAAAGTGCGTGCAAGTGTAAATGCCGCTACATATATGTTGTATTACTTTTTATAATATAACAAAATTCTATTATTTTCTTGTTTAAAAAAAAAAAAAAACTCATGCAGCTTAGCTACACCCAGCACATATCTGAAAGCCTCGGCGCTAACATTCACCCGGACATATCATGGACCAGCTCCCTGAATACGCCACCCGCTCTGCCATCCACCTTGATTTTGTGTAAGCACATCACCATCACCAGCGTAGTTTGTCGTATGTTCGATGCCAAGCTTTGGAATAACTTGTATCATCTTTTTAAATCCAATAGCTAAAAGAGATGAAAGTCCTTGCTCAGTGCCGTTCTTTGAGGACAAGAATGTTATGGTGAGTTATTTCATAACAACATAAAATATGCACAACATAAAGCCACAGAAATTATGGATAATTTTATTCTTTTTTGCCTACTTTCTCAGTTTGTTCGGAAGCTCTTCCCTTCTCTTTCAAATGTATCCGGAAATGCCGCTACATCGCCACACAGCAATGACCCGACTGTGCTGGTACAAGGTACTACTACTTTGTTTTTGCCTTCTATGTACGGGTACAATGTATACGGAAAGTTTTCACAGCGTTTCTTTGGCAAAGGCTTTTTTTAATTATTTTTTTAATACATTCACAACAATTTTATGTTGGGCAGTAGTTGTCGGTGTCGCCTTTGTTGTTGTATTTAGCGAGTAATCACACCCTTCTAGATACTTTTCCAAAAAAAAAAACTGC
This sequence comes from Doryrhamphus excisus, assembly GCF_030265055.1. Lineage (NCBI taxonomy): Eukaryota > Metazoa > Chordata > Actinopteri > Syngnathiformes > Syngnathidae > Doryrhamphus > Doryrhamphus excisus. The sequence continues at coordinate 21,271,802 of NC_080473.1, forward strand.
TAGAAATAAATCTAGTCAAAAGTCCGCATTTTTTTTACTCACTTTTTCCACATGCACCATGGTCTATAATGCAAATTTGATGATAACATCATTGATAAAACGCCGTTTTTTTTCCCCATAATGATAACATTGCCACACCTAGATTGCAGTCCTGTGGGAAACACTCGTATAGCTTTATACAGTAACAAGAAAAATGGTCTCTGTATAATTAATTACATTTGTACACCACAGCAACAACCACAATAATAAACATTCGGTTTTATTAATACATGCATATATTAAATTATTATAAAAATATATTTAATTATATATAAATTATTCTTGACAATAATTATAATTTTAAAAGTTCATTAATTACTATATACTGATTTAAAATAAAAGTATGTTAATTTTATATTTTTTCATATTATTTGTCATTATGGGGCGCCACGGCGGTCTAGTGGTTAGCGCGCGGACCTCACAGCTCGGAGACCAGGGTTCAATTCCACCCTCTGTCATTTCCGCGTGCTTTGTGGTAGTCCAAATTTATTTGTGGCGGGCCACCACGAACTGTGAAATTGACAAAATATGAGAAACAATTATTATTATGATTCAGTGTAACATCCAATCCACATTAACTGTACCTTCTGGACTGACAGATGCCGAACCTCCAGAGTTTGGCCCTCATCCTGACTCCCCAAAGTCTCCTCAAAATTCCCAGAACCACAACAGTGACGTCTGGAGACAGAAGCTCCCAGACGCTATCCAGGACGGGGAACTTCGCCGCACAGTCGCCAGTGTTCTTGAGGGGGCTGAAAACACGCTGTCAGTGTTTTTCACTAGCAGTCATTCGCCACTGAGAAAGGTGAAAAGAAGCAAAAGGAGACTATCCGTTCTGGCGGAAGAGCGTGACAGCAGTGCCGCAGACTCCAAGACTGCACCCATCGAGCAAGGAGAATCTGACGTGGAGGCATGCGGAATGCCCGCTCAAAAAAGTCCTGTGAAAAGTGAAGCGGCCGGACACTCCCAGTGGTCCCCATTGAGGTTATCTGAGATTCCTGCCACCACCGTGGAAACCCGCGTCGCCGCAATACGAGATAAATGCACAGCACAAATGGGGAGTCAATGTTTGTCTGATCAGCCAGTCAGGTCATCTTTGATTATACCCAACTCAGGATTGATCAGGAAAAAGAGGACATTTGTTTACACCATTGAGAAAGAAAGACTGAAGGACAGCTCCACACAAGGTATTTAGCCATTCCACTTTTTATTAAATATATCTCAACATTTCGAGTAACTTGATTATAATTAATTAATAATAAAAAATATTAATTAATATTATTTAATAAATAATAATAAAAAGCCATCCGTCTTTTTATTAAATATATGATAAATGTATATATTTAAAAAATAATTATTTTGTTACTCTATTATAATGAATTAATAATAAAATATTAGTTAATAATAATTATTTAATAAATAATAATAATAAATATTAATAATAAAAAGCCATTTGACTTTTTATTAAATGTTTATGATAAATGTATATACATTTCCAATAAGATAATAATGGAAGAAAAAACATCTCAACATTTCGAGTAACAAAAATAATGATTTTATAATTATTTATTTTATAATTAATCAATAATGAAAAAAATAATAATGATTTAATAAATAATAATAAATAATCATAAAAAGCCATTCAACTTTTTATTAAATATATATGATAAATGTGTATATATTTTCCAATTAATGTTGTCAAATGGAAAAAAAAACATCTCAACATTTCGAGTAACAAAAATCATTATTTTTGTTACTTGATTCTAATTAATTAATAATACAAATATATTTATTTAATAAATAATAATAATAAAACGCCAATCGACTTTTTATTTAATATATGTGATAAATGTATATATTTTTCCAATACGTGTTGTCAAATGGAAAAAAAAAACATCTCAACATTTTGAGTAACAAAAATAATTATTTTGGTTACTCGATTATAATTAATTAATAGTAAAAATATTAATTAATAATAATTCTTTATTAAATAATAATAATAAAAAGCAATTTGACTTTTTATTGAATATATATGATAAATGTATGTATTTTTCCAATAAGTGTTGTCAAATGGGAAAAAAACATCTCAACATTTGGAGTAACAACAATAATTATTATAATATAATTAATTAATAATAAAAAACATTAATTAATAATAATTATTTAATAAATAATAATAAAAAGCCATTCGACTTTTTATTAAATATATATGATAAATGTATATATTTTTCCAATAAGTGTTGTCAAATGGAAAAAAAAACATCTCAACATTTCGAGTAGCAAAATTAATTAATTTTGTTACTTGATTATAATTAATTAATAATAAAAATATTAATTAATAATAATTATTTAATAAATAATAATAATAAAAAGCGATTCGACTTTTTATTGAATATATATAATAAATGTATATATTTTTCCAATGTACAGTTTGCATGTGGTAGAGTGGTGAACTCTCAATCAAAGGGTTGCTAGTTTGATCCTCAGCCCCACAATGACCATGTCAAAGTATCTTTGGGCCGGTTGCTCCTAATGCTGCGTCATCGGTCGGCGAACCAGGCAGCAGCGTCCAAGCGCTTTCAGTAGAAAAGAGCCGATGTAACATTTTTACCATTTGTTTTATGTTATTTCAGGCTTTGACCTCCATGGTGAGCAGATTCCAAAAGCCAGGGATGAAGCAAACGGTTTTAACTTCAGCAACAACCCTCAACAACAGGAAGAAGCGCCGCCTCCCTCTCATCGCTCAAGCGCGCACGATCTGGACATGTCGCAGCTTTGCAGAGCATTTGCGCAAGATTTCAGTCAAACGTTCAACTCGGTCGCACCACCTAAAGCACCGCGGCGTCATCCTCCTCGCGGCGATGCCTTCTCTCCTTCGGCATGTCTCACGGCAATGAAGGTGGCTCGCCAGAACGCCAAACGGCAAGCGAGCCTCGATGACTCCCACAATGAGTCCATCGTGGAGGGCGCGGCGGGTGACAGCGGCTTCCTGTCAGCCGGTGCTGACGTGTCGCATGTGACTGCGTCCTCTGCTCTCCCGAGCTCGCATAAACCGGGTCCAAGTCAACAACGGACCACCGCTTTGGAGTGTACGAGTAAAGACCCAAACTGTGATGACGCATCAGCTCAAACATTTCTCAGCGATCAAACCATCAAAGTTCCTGCGTTGGCGTCAGTCTGTGTCCAAAACCAGCATGACTCCCAGCTGACCGCGTCCCAGAAGGCCGACGTGACAGAGCTCTGCACGCTCCTAGAAGAAGCCGACAGCCAGTTTGAATTCACTCAGTTCAGAACCGCAAACTCCAACCAATCAGGCAAGGGAACCGGCACCATATCCCCGAAAGCAGACAAAGAACTTGACGCCGACTTTCTTTCCGGGATAGATTTTGATGATAGTTTTGATGCAGAAAAACAAGCTAATCTCGAACAATCCTATGTCGCAAGTAAACCTACGCTCGATTCTTCGCCCAGCTTGATTAAAAAGGAAAACAACGTGACTTCCGCTTCTTCTGAGTTCATACCTGGAAGAGGCGGATTCAAAACAGCTGACGGAAACATTGTGAGGGATTCCGAAACATGTTTCAGCACTTGGAGGAAAAGTGATGGATATCCGAGAAACCACCGGGAAGAAAATCATGTGACATTTGGCAATGACAGATCAGTGGATTCTATTCAAGGTGACTTTTCATCAGTCAAACCTGTTCAAAATGCCCTTAAAAGATTCGGAGAAACGGATGCGTGTCCACGTGGTTTCCGGATGGCCGGTGGGAAGACTATTTCGATTTCGTCCAAGGCGAGGCAAAAGGTAAAGGCTTTTTTTAAAGACTGCACTGATTCAGATGTAGAACAGCATCTTGTGAGGACTGAACCTGTAACCAACGCCGCACCTTCTTCACTGGATCCTGTTGGATTCTGCACAGCCAACGGGAGGAACGTGGGGGTGTCAGCCGAAGCAATCGTAAAATCCAAACGTCTTCTGCAGGAGGAAGACGCAAGCACACAAACAAAACAAGGACCAGCGCTCCATGCTGTAGACCATCAGCCAAGCGGATTCCAGACAGCCGGAGGCAAAACAGTTTCAGTGTCTTCCTTTGCTCTTAAGAAAGCAAAATCCTTACTCGATGGAGTTGAGGGTGAACCAAACTGCGAAGACGAGGACAAGAAGGCAAAATCCGTCTTCCGTTCCTGCGAAGATGAGGACAAGAAGGCAAAATCTGTCTTCCGTTACGGCGAAGACGAGGACAAGAAGGCAAAATCCGTCTTCCGTTCCGGCGAAGACGAGGACAAGAAGGCAAAATCCGTCTTCCGTTCCGGCGAAGACGAGGAAAAGAAGGCAAAATCCGTCTTCCGTTCCTGCGAAGACGAGGACAACAACGCAAAATCTCTCTTCCGTTATGGCGAAGATGATGACAAGAAGGCAAAATCCGTCTTCCGTCCCTGCGAAGACGAGGACAAACCCAGCAACATGTTCAGTAGTCCTCTTGTGGAGAATCCCAAAAGTGTTACAGATTTAGCCGATCCCACCCATGAAATCCTGACAAAAGCGCCCGTTGGCTTCTGGACAGCCGGCGGCAAAAGAGTTTCGGTGTCTTCCTTTGCTCTTAAGAAAGCAAAATCCTTGCTCGATGGAGTTGAGGGTGAACCAAACGGTTCCAAGACCCTCCATTCACGACCAAGCGAAGGCGAGTTCTTGTCTGCTCGTGGGAAGCAACGGTCGACCAGCTCTCTCCTTGAGGCGTCATCCGTTCCCGGTGGAATGATGCTCGAAATGGCAGGAAATAACAACAACAACATGGAAAAGACGGAATCTTGTGTAGATGTAGACTTTGTTACAAATGTTCCCAAAGCCAATGGACGCAGCGACATTAAAAACCTGCAGTCTCCGTCGTTGGACAATGCAAATCAGTCTTCAACTCCACCGCCCTTCTCACCGAAGAACACCGGCTCTGGTTCCCGTAGCGACAGTGGATTCCACGCTTCCAGCGTCTCAGCTAGTTTGCAAAACAACAAGGAGGACATTTTGCAGAGTGTCGGCTTTCAGACAGCTGCCGGAAAAAGAGTTTCTGTTTGTTGTGCGGCTCTCAAGAAGGCAAAATCCCTTTTCCATTCTTGCGAAGACGAGGACAAGAAGGCAAAATCACTCTTACGTTCCGGCGAAGATGAGGACAAGAAGGCAAAATCCGTCTTCCGTTCCTGCGAAGACGAGGACAAGAAGGCGAAATCCGTCTTCCGTTCCTGCGAAGATGATGACAAAAAGGCAAAATCCGTCTTCCGTTCCGGCGAAGACGAGGACAAGAAGGCAAAATCCGTCTTCCGTTCTGGCGAAAACGAGGACAAACCCAGCAACAACATGTTCAGTAGTCCTCTTGTGCAGAATCCCAAAAGTGTGACAGATTTAGCCGATCCCACCCATGAAATCCTGACAAAAGCACCCGTTGGCTTCTGGACAGCCGGCGGCAAAAGAGTTGCGGTGTCTTCCTTCGCTCTTAAGAAAGCAAAATCCTTGCTCGATGGAGTTGAGGGTGAACCAAACTGCGAAGACGAGGACAAGAAGGCAAAATCAGTCTTCCGTTCCGGCGAAGACGTGGACAAGAAGGCAAAATCAGTCTTCCATTCCGGCAAAGACGAGGACAAGAAGGCAAAATCCGTCTTCCGTTCCGGCGAAGATGAGGAAAAGAAGGCAAAATCCGTCTTCCGTTCCGGCGAAGACGAGGACAAGAAGGCAAAATCAGTCTTCCGTTCCGGCAAAGACGAGGACAAAGCCAGCGGCAACATGTTCAGTAGTCCTCTTGTGGAGAATCCCAAAAGTGTGACAGATTTATCCGATCCCATGAAATCCGATGAAAGCCTGACAAAAGCGCCCGTTGGCTTCCGGACAGCCGGCGGCAAAAGAGTTTCCGTTTCATGTTCCGCTCTCAAGAAGGCGGAATTCCTTTTCAGCGACTGCAATCAAGATGAAGACAAATCCAGTGAAAATCTGTTAAATACTTCACATTTGGAGAATTCAACCCCCCGTGCATCTACATCTAACGGTGGTGGATTCTGCACAGCCGGAGGCAAAAAGGTGCTTGTGTTTGATGATGCAATGACGCCAGCAAAGACCCTTCTGGATGAGCGCTTGGACAAACCACAGCATCATAACAACGTTGGCTTCCAGACAGCCAGCGGCAAAGGAGTCGCTGTTTCATCTGCCGCTCTCGAAAACGCCAAATCCCTTTTTAGTGGTTGCGATGAAAATGAAGAGCAAGTCATTGAAAATATGTTAAGTGTGTTTAATCCAGCAGATTCAACCCCGTCCAGAAATGGTGCTAAAAAGGTACCCGTGTGTGATGATGCAGCAAATTCCCTGCTGGATGAAAGCATCGCATTTGAGGGCTTGGACAAAGCGCAATATTGCAAAAATGCCGGTTTCCAGACAGCCAGCAACAAAGGAGCGTCTGTTTCGTGTGCAGCACTCAAGACGGCGACATCACTCTTTGAGTGCCATGAAGACGATGACAAAATCTGTGGCAAAATGACCTTGAATGTCCTTGAATCTGACCCCAATGCATCCACATCCAATAATAATGGTGGTGGCTTTTGCACAGCTAGTGGCAAAAAAGTTCTTGTATCTAATGAAGCAATTGCAAGAGTAAAGTCCCTGCTGGATGAAAGCGTCCCGGTTGAAGGCTCAGATGACGCACCCCAACTTAAAGATACCGGCTTTAAGACGGCTAATGGCAAAGCAACAATACTGCTAAACGAATGCAACGATTTGCAACACAAAACAAATACTGCATCCCAGCGTCCTCAACTCAACGACGCCCTCCTGAATGTAAAAGCTCTTTTTGCAGATGTCCCACTTCCAAATATATCCAATGTTACAGACATGAAAGTAACCTTGAACACACCTCGAGTGGCGGCGCTCACTCAAGATGAAAACTCACGTGAAGAAAAGCCAGAAGATGCACACAAGGGCGTCCTCACGCGTCCGCAAATGTTGCACTGTGAAGTCAAGCACATGTACCAAAGAGACACCCTTAAGCTCCAAAGACCAGAAGAAGCTTCGGTGGTGAACTTTCAGTCCCTCGACATGAGCGACTGCACTGAAACGCAGCAGATATATCTGGCCCAGGAGGCACTTGACTGCACCAAAGCTTTACTGGAGGACGAGAGTCTTGCCGGATCCGCCATGACATTAGATCGTATACAGCCAACGAGCTCTCACTCCTACAAGACAGCTGGGAAAAGATCAGCAGAACATGCTGGCTTGACCGGTAATTATCGCATGAATTACTAAAATGGCACGATTCTGAATTTATGAATGCCAGTTTCAATCATGAACTATTATGTGCTGTGTTATAATAATCCAGATCAGCCTCCTCTAAAAAGAAGCCTACTGGAAGAATTTGACAGAACTGTCAACAGAACTCTCGACACTCCAAGAGGATCAAGACTCTATCCACAAACAAGTTCTCCAAATGGTAATTACTGCTCTAATTACTGGTTATATACATGCCGTAAATCAGGGGTCTCAAATTCAATTTACTTGGGGGGCCACTGGAGCTAGGGTCTGGGTGAGACTGGGCCGCATCAGGTTTTCTAAAAAATAAAAATGCATTTATTAAAAACAGAAAAATATACAAACTTTTTCAGTGATTTGGTTCCGATTTTCTACAATAAAAGCTCTGATATCTTAATTATTATTTTTATTTTTCTGCACAAAATAAGATGAAAAATAAACAAATCAAGAATAAAGAAAATCAATCAATCAGTAATAAATAAATATAATAATAATAATAATAAAAACTTAAGAAAGCACATATAGTTGGTGGGTAGACAAATTATTTTTTTTCATATTAAAATGAACAAAGCATTATTAGAGCCCTGTAGACATGACAAAACACGACTATAGTCACATTTACACTCTTTTTATTTACAACATATTGCGCAACTGCAGGGTCTTGAGACACATGCTAACTCGCAAACTAGAGAGCTAGCCACCTAAACGGTAGCCTTCAAGTTATTTCCTTTCAACTTAAATAGCCAAAAACTTACCACTTCCACACGGATAGGGAGGATAACTATTAACAGTTATTTAACCTTTAACATGAACATGAATCATACGTAATAATTTTTTCTGGGTACATGATACCATACAGCATCCATATCAAACTTGCGCGGGCCTCAAAGTAGTGTCCTGCGTGCCACATTTGGCCCGCGGGCCGCATGTTTGAGACCCCTGGTATAGGTAATATAAAATGTAATAAATACTGTTTTGTAATATATTCTCTCATTAATTAACATCAAAATTTAGAATTTTCTTCAAGTGTACTTTTCATGAATGTAATGAATATTGATATTTAAGGTGTAATGAAGGACAGGCCGGTGTTCAAGTACGGCGCCTCTCGTCGTCCCAACATCACACGGCCACACAGGTGAGCTTTCCTCTCTTGTTATGCTCATAAGCCGATCGTTGCATGCATGTGACGCACATTCATTCATCACAGAGATGGGGTGAGCTACGTGGAGATCACATCGACACGGCGCAACTCAACAGCAGGAGGCAGCAGTTTGCCTTTTCCGAAGTCTCCTTCATATGCGCCTCCATTTTTTAAGAAGAAACAGGCGCTGCAGAGCAACGTGTGCCGAAACGGCAACGCTAGCACGCCTCCGTCATTTGTTCCTCCCTTCAAGAAACCAAGTATTATCCAGCAGAGCTCCACAAAAACTTGTGCAGAAGACGTGGACGTATGTCGATCTGCACACGTGAGCGGTAAGGACTTTCATACCGCAGCGTCAGAACACCCTAATCCTGTCTCCAATCAGACCCCCTCCAGCTGTCATGGAGCGGAGAATATAAACAGGAGTCAAGGTAAAAAAAAAAAAATTTGGACAAATATGGCAACCCTACAAGTCAATAATTCCTCATGTGTGATTTAATAACAGAAATGATGCTAGAGAACAACGAATTGGCACGAGACATGCAAGACATGCGCATCATGAAGAAGAAGCGCCACCCAATCCGACCGTTACCCGGTCGCTTATTCCAAACTAAAACATCAGGACTCGTAAGGACATGTTTAAAAGAAGCGGTCGGTGGGAAGCCCCCGGTCAAGTACACCCAAAAAGAGGTACGGTTTGAATATGTTCACTGAATGCTGCGTTTGTGTTCACATGACATATTGGCTTTGTTTTTGTAGCTGTATGAATATGGAGTTCATCGGCATGTGTCACAGATCACCAGCGAGACCGCCGAAGCGTTCCGCTTCAATCTTCAACACTTCTACAATAAGAATGCCTTTGCAGATAAAGGCGCCGTACGACTTGCCGATGGCGGTCACCTCGTTCCCAGCAGGGACGGGACTGCAGGCAAAGAGCAGTTTTACAGGTACGCTTTAAAGCTGCATTAAATGTGCAATCATGGAATATTATTACTGGACGTCTTACTCCTGTAGAGCGTTGTGCGACACGCCCGGTGTGGATCCCAAACTGCTGAGTGAGGAGTGGGTGTACAACCACTACAGATGGATCGTGTGGAAGTTGGCGTCGATGGAGAGATCCTTCCCTCAAACAATGGGCAGTCTCTGCCTGACCCCGGAGAGAGTTCTCCTACAGCTCAAGTACAGGTGGGCCCGTATTTGGTTGCTTGAATAATGGTAATGGTTTGATTTCATTTCAACATGCATCCCATAATCAGTTCCCAGTTCCACATGTCCAAAAGGAGTAGGAAGAAGCAAAGCTTATTAAATCCTACCCCTCCATCTGGTACTTTTACAATCACTAACTGTTACATTTGTTCACTTCCTGCTTTCCATAATACAGTTTAAGGTTTTTTTGTTTTTGTTTTTAATTAATTTAAATAATTTTTATTTTATTAATTTTATTTTATTGATTTTTATTATTCTTGTTTTTTTATTATTTTTTTTAATTTGTAATAATTTTTTTGTCACATACCGAAGTACAAGGTGATATGACAATACAATGGGTACCATAGTTACTGTAAAATGTAAAAATGAGTACTTTTACAATCACTAACTGTTACATTTGTTCACTTCCTGCTTTCCATAATACAGTTTAAGTTTTTTTTTATTTTTTATTAATTTAAACAATTTCTATTTTATTAATTTTTAATTTATTGATTTTTTTTTTTTTTTTGTCACCTACCAAAGTAGGAGGTGATATGACCATACAATGACATAATGGGTACCATAGTAACTGTAAAATGTAAAAATGAGTACTTTTACAATCACTAACTGTTACATTTGTTCACTTCCTGCTTTCCATAATACAGTTTAAGTTTTTTTTTATTTTTTATTAATTTAAACAATTTCTATTTTATTAATTTTTAATTTATTGATTTTTTTTTTTTTTTTGTCACCTACCAAAGTAGGAGGTGATATGACCATACAATGACATAATGGGTACCATAGTAACTGTAAAATGTAAAAATGAGTACTTTTACAATCACTAACTGTTACATTTGTTCACTTCCTGCTTTCCATAATACAGTTTAAGTTTTTTTTTGTTTTTTTTATTAATTTAAACAATTTTTATTTTATTAATTTTTATTTTATTGATTTTTATTATTTGTTTTATTTATTTATTTTTTAATTTGTATTTTTTTTTTTGTCACATACCGAAGTACGAGGTGATATGAAATGTAAAATTGAGTACTTTTACAATCACTAACTGTTACATTTGTTTACTTCCTGCTTTCCATAATGCAGTTTAAGGTTTTTATTTTTTATGTATTTATTTACTTATTTATTTTTTTATTATTTTTTTATTATTTTTTTTATTTTTAATAATGCACCTCGTACCAAAGTACTGGGTGATATGAGCATCCAATGCCATAATGGGTACCATAGTGCGTGTCAATATAGTGATATATATAGCACATCATGACTGGTTCAAGACTCTTCATCCTTGTATCCAAATAATGATTTGGAGAGCATGAGAAAGCAGAAAAAAAACAGCTCTATGGGACCACATTGTAATCAAACTGCTCAGCTGTTTTTTTATATTCTTTGGGGTGAAAAAAAGTTTAATTTAGTGTAATTTGTAGCACCATGAGAAAGCAGATAAGAAAACATAGCTCTCTTTGATCACATTGTGATTAATTAGCAAGTATATTGCACAATGCTCGTCTCTCAGCGTTCAACTCCCCATCACAAATGCATGTTTTGTGCACTGTCAGGTATGACGTGGAGGTGGACCACAGCCGCAGGCCGGCTCTGAGGAAAATCATGGAACACGACGACACCTCAGCCAAAACCCTGGTTCTCTGCGTGTGCGGGATCGTCTCGCAGCAAAACCGCAACGAGGCCAAGCCCCCACAAGTGGGCAGCACCCGGGTCCAAGTGGAGAACCTGTGTTCAGTGGTGTGGCTGACAGACGGCTGGTACGCCATCAAAGCCCAGCTGGATGAACCGCTGAGCGCCATGCTTGTCAAAGGTCGGCTGGCCGTGGGCGGGAAGATCATGGTCCACGGTGCTCAGCTGGTGGGGTCTCAGCAGGCTTGCTCGCCTCTGGACGCGCCCGAATCACTCATGTTGAAGGTACGTTAAAATCTCTATCATTTTCTAAATACAATTCATCTTATTATTGTCTTTTTTTTTTAGATTTTTGCCAACAGCAGTAGACCAGCACGCTGGGATGCTAAGCTAGGATTTTACCGAGATCCTCGTCCCTTTCTGCTGCCTCTCTCCTCTCTGTACCCCAATGGCGGGCCTGTTGGATGCATGGACGTGGTGGTGCTCAGAAGCTACCCCATGCAGGTGCGTTTGGATGTTGGTGGACCGAGCGTCTTCCCCAAATTGCTCCCATAAAGTTATACGGCCAGTGCTGATTTTGCACATAAATATAAATATATAAATCGAAAAATAAATAAATATAAATATTTATTTATAAGTATATATCAATCAAAATAAAAATCAAAATATAAAAAAAATATAAAAAGTAAAAATAAAAATATAAAAATAAAAAAACTGCGAAATTCCGGTGGTAATTTGCAAACCAATCCTTGCAATTTGAAGTGGTCACAATGAAACACCACCGATTAGATCCAATACCAAGTGCTGATTTTGCACATACATATAAATATATAAATCTAAAATATATATATATATATATATATATATATATATATATATATATATATATATATATATATATATAAAAATACAAATAGATTTTTATATTATTTTTAAATATAAAAATATATTTATATAAAAATATTTTAAAAATATATATTTATATAAATAAATATTTTTTTGTATTTTTATATTTATATTTATAAATAATATTTATATTTATAAATAAAAATACAAATAAAAAAATATATAAATAAAAATATAAATATATTTTATTTATATAAATATAAATATTATTTATAAATAATAATAAATAAATAATAATATAAAAATACAAATAAAAAATATATAAATATATTTTTATTTATATAAATATATATATTTTTAATTTTTTTTATATAAATATATTTTTATATTTAAAAATAATATAAAAATCTATTTGTATTTATATATATATATATATATATATATTTTAGATTTATATATTTATATGTATGTGCAAAATCAGCACTTGGTATTTTTATATTTTTATTTATAAATATAAATATTATTTATAAATATAAAAATATGAGACCCCTGATGTAGAGCCCTGACGGCGTTGTAACACCACATACTGTATTTCCAGTGGATGGAGAGGAAGCAAGATGAAGGTGTCGTGTTCCGCTCGGCCCGTGCCGAAGAGAAGGAGGTGGCTCGCTATAGCAGCCACAAACAAAAGGCCACAGAGATGCTCATTGCGAAGATTCAAGCACAATTTGAAGAGGAGGAGAAGGGTAGGACTCGGAAACTGATCCAACTTGGAAACGCTTCCTTTGGTGTAGCAGTCACATCTTACTTTTTGGTCTTTTGCAGAGAGCCAACATCAGAAACGGAGTCTCTGTCATCAGGAGGTTTCAGGTCTCCAGGACGGGCAGGAGCTTTATGAAGCAGTGGGAGAAGACCTAGCTGGCCTTGAGGTAAGTGTATTAGTAGCTATTAGCATACCACTATGTTCCATTGCACCCCTAGTTATTACTATATATTTTTATTATCCTTCTTCCAGGCTCATCTGAGCGCACAGCAGCTGGAGACCCTGCAGGCGTACAGGCGAACACTGATGGAGAAGAAGCAGGCCGAGCTGCAGGACCGCTATCGTCGCGCTCTGGAGAAGGCGGAAGACGGCAAAGCCGGCTGTCTTCAACGAGACGTCACCCCCGTTTGGAGACTTTGCGTCGCCGATTCCTTGAATCCAACTGGCAACAGTGAGTTGTTACAACCTCCACACACCCCACGACTCCTTGTTTTCTACACATATATATGGTAATGGTAATGGTTTGATTTCATTTCAACATGCATCAGATTCCAATTGAGTGCATCCCATAATCAGTTCCCAGTTCCACATGTCCAAAAGGAGTAGGAAGAAGCAAAGCTTATTAAATCCTACCCCTCCATCTGGTACTTTTTACAATCAGTAACTGTTACATTTGTTCACTTCCTGCTTTCCTAATATAGTTTAAGGTTTTTTTTTTGTTTTTTTTAATAATGCACCTCGTACCGAAGTAAATTCATTAAATTAAATTAAATTGCATTTAATTTAATTACATTTAATTCAATTTAATTAAATTAAAATTATATCACATTTAATTTAATTACATTTAATTTAATTTAATTACATTAAATTTAATTTAATTACATTAAATTTAATTTAATTACATTAAATTTGATTTGATTTGATTTGATTTGATTTGATTTGATTTGATTTGATTTGATTTAATTTGATTTAATTTAATTTGATTAAATTAATATTTTTCGTACATTACATTTCGTCTGTACACCCTGCGGAACAAAAAGCAGTGGTATCATCCGTAAATAATACCAGCTTTAAGTCTTTAGTGACTTTGGAGATATCATTGATGTACAAGTTGAACAGTTTTGGTCCCAGTGTTGACCCCTGGGGAACTCCGCATGTAATATATGAACTTGTAGATGTGTATTCTCCTAGTTGTACGTATTGCTTCCTGTCAGCTAAGTAGTTTTTGACCCAGTTCAGAACTAACTTTCTAATTTAGTTATTAGGATGTCATGATTAATCGTATCAAAGGTTTTTATATATGTTTGTTTTGTTTTTAGTCCACCAATTGAACCTGTGGCGGCCGTCCTCTGACCTGCAGGCGTTACTGAAAGAAGGCTGTCGATACAAAGTCTACAATCTGGCCACTTCGGATGGGCGGAAGCGTAGTGGTCTTGCATCGGTTCAGTTGACCGGCACCAAGAAAACACTATTTCAACATATCCAGGTCATCTAATAACTCGTGTTTATTGTTGATTTAGCATTTACAAACTAAATGCTAAGATTTTTTATTTTTCATTCAGACTTCTCCAAAATGGTTGTCGGTGCGTTTTCAACCCAGAGTGTCCACCAACTTTGTGGACCTTCAAGACTCACAATTCCAGCCTCTCTGCGGAGAGGTTGATCTCACCGGATGTATCGTCACTGTTGTTGATGGACAAGGTGCGGACTATTTTAGTCTTTTTTTTTTGCCTTTTTAAGAATGACAATAAATATCTCATTCTCTTTTATGGCACAGGTCCATCTCCTGCGTTTTATCTGGCTGACCAGAAACTGAACTTTGTTAAAGTTCGCTGTTTCAGCAGCCTGCTTCAAACCGGCTTGGTGGACGTGGTGAAGCCTCGTGTGCTGCTGGCGCTGAGCAACCTCCAGCTGAGAGGCCAGTCCCTTCATCCCACTCCGGTTGTGTACGCTGGAGATCTCACCAACTTCTCCACCAACCCCAAAGAAGCATATCTTCAAGAGTCCCTTGACGTGCTCAGGAATCTGCTCCGGGTACCGAGCGCCGCTGTGAACTTGCTACAATGTTGCTACAATGCATTTTTTTTGTTTAATTCCAGACTGTCATGTTCATTTCTGCCTTCTTTTAAAGGACCAAAACGACTTCTTTCTCTCCGCCGAGGAGAAACTCTCACATCTACTGAAGTCCAATGTCCGCAGCTCCGTGTGCTCCCCTGCTGTGCCTCCTAAAACGCCCACATTTGCTTCCGACAATCAATGCATGAAGGTAAACGTGATGTTTTTACAAGCTGCGGCACGTTCCTAACAAACTGTGTCCCTATGCAGACAACAGCTCATCAGCCAGTCCGAAGCCTGGGCTGCTTCACTCCTGCGAGCAGGAACCCTCCTTTGCCTGACAAATACACAGAGAAAGACCCAAAAAGCTTGAAGAGGAGAAGAGCTTTGGACTTCCTCTCTCGTGTGCCGTCTCCTCCTCCTCCTCCGTTGTTCAATCAGGGCCCAGGGGCCTCACCTGCTGTAAAGAAAACCTTCAATCCTCCTCGCAGATCTGGGACACCCAGCACTTTAAGAACTGTACAGACCCCAGCCCCTAAACCTGTCCCAGCCCCTGCAGAGGAGGAATGGGTGAACGATGAAGAGCTTGCCATGATTGACACGCAGGCCTTGCGTGTCTGTGATTCCCATTAAGGTGTTACCCACAGTAGGCTGTATTATATTATATTATATTGTAAATAGGTTAAATAAATTATCTTTAAGGATTTTTTACTTAGTTTTGTCCATAAGGGGATTGTGTTTGTTTTCATTGTTTGTTTGCATTTCCAGTGTTCAGTTGGTAATTGCCGTTCTAGTTTTAATGAGTGTTGCATAAAATATTTTCACACTGATTGATGTATTTAATTTATGGAAAAGATAATACTATATAGCTATATGTTTAAAAATATGATCGGCTATTAATGCCACAGTAATGTGACACAAATGAAAAACTCAAAAGAGACCTGTTGACGGAGGTAAGCACTAAGAAAAAGACCGGGGCTTATTAAATGACGTCACTTCCGTAAACGATTAGTTAGCTTCAGCAATGTGAAGAGTATTTTTTTAATTAAATATACAGTAGTATAATATAAATGGAAAAACTACAAGACGTAATATGTCATCGCGGCCTGTATGCGATGGTAAGTACTCATTAACCAAAACAAAAAGACTCGTGCTAATTAGGGTGACGTCACTTCCGTAAACGATTGGTTAGCTTCAGCAATGTGAAGAGTATTTTTTAATTAAATGTACAGTAGTATAATATAAATGGAAAAAAATACAAGACGTAATATGTCATCGCGGTCTGTATGCGATGGTAAGTACTCATTAACAGAAACAAAAAGACTCGTGCTATTAGGGTGACGTCACTTCCGTAAACAATTGGTTAGCTTCAGCAATGTGAAGAGTATTTTTAATTAAATATACAGTAGTATAATATAAATGGAAAAACTACAAGACGTAATGTGTCATCGCGGCATGTATGCGGTGGTAAGTACTCAAAAAGACAAAAAGACTCGTGCTATTAGGGTGACGTCACTTCCGTAAACAATTGGTTAGCAATAGCAATGCCAAATGTTATCTCGTTTTGCCACGGTTCGTTCAAATGTATTCGTATAACTAGAGGTAAGTGTTTTTATGGTTTACATTAAAATAGTAATTATTTGATTATGCTAAAGGTTTTGTTTGTTTCAGTCTCGCATCGAAACGCCTTTTAGCTAGCTAGCTAGCTAGCATTTACGCACCCCTGCTTAATTCGAATGTGCTGTCCTCTCCTGCAGATGTCTGAAGGGGACACTTCATTAGGAAAGAAAGAAAGCCCTTGCAAAGAAGACGACTCTGCTGTCAAAGAGCCTACGAATGAGAACGACTTTAAACGAGTTTTAAAAGAAGTGGGACTCACCAGCAATGCCTTCATTGGCCCAGCCTTTCCTCCAGAGAAGAACCCAGCCACTCCTGACATTGAGGACTCACTCAGTGAATTTTACAAAGAGATTGAGAAGATCGATGCCAATTCTTTGCCGGATGACACACAAAATACATCTCAAGTATCTCAAGAAATACAAGATACACATGTGGGACGTTCAGAGAGACATTTCCACCAGAGAAGCAGTAGACACCAGCAACCATTTTGGTCCCATTGGTATAACAATGAACCCTACTTCACTCGAAAGTCACACAACATGAACTCTGATGGATTTGAAAGTTCTTGGAGTCAGCCCGATCATCATCATCATCATCATCATCATTCTCCGCAGCCACTTAACCAGACAGTACCCAGATTCCATCACCCTCACCCTCCATTGCACTGGAACCCCCCCAGTGACCACCACTACCAACCTCAGCCTCGTTTCCCGTCACATGAACGCAACCCACACTATCAAGAAATTCACAGTCGCCGTTATAGATTTGATGCTCGTGATGATGTAAACACCAAGTGGACCCAAGATCCGCCTGAATATCGCTTTGACGACAGACAACAAATGTGGGAGCCGCCTCATCACTCTGGACCCCTGGATGAGCCGTCCTTGGTGCTCATCCTGATGAGGGGACTGCCGGGTTCTGGTAAATCCACAACGGCAAGGTACACTTGACACTTTTTCATCAAATTGATTATATTTGTGTCTCATCGAATAATCCGTCTGATAGGGAGTTGCTCTCAAAGGGTCCCGACGGCTTAATACTGAGCACAGACGACTACTTTGCAGATAAAGATGGATACCGCTATGATCCAGGTCTACTCGGAGCCGCACATGAGTGGAACCAGAGAAGAGGTGCACGGATATCACATGTATCTGTTACATACAGTATGTGTAACGGATGCAGCTCGGGCGTTTAGCTTGATGCCTAGTGGTCTCGACTTTCATTTGATGGACCCTGGTTGATTCCTGAGCATGCACAGGGGCGGACCAGTCGGCTTATATATTTATATATTTATATATTTACAATATCTCACAAAAGTGACTATGCCACTTATATTACAGTAATTTATTATATCTCCTCAAGAGACAATACTATAGAGCAGGGGTCTCAAACTCAATTTACATGGGGGCCACTGGAGCTCGGGTCTGGGTGAGACTGGGCCGCATCAGGTTTAAAAAAAAACAACAAAAAAACGCATTTATTAAAAACAAAAAAAAAAAAAACAACTTCGCTTTGGTTCCAATTTTCTACAAGAAAAGCTCTGATAAAATTATTTTTATTTTTCTACACAAAATAAGATGAAAAATAAATAAACAAATCAAGAATAAAGAAAATCAATCAATCAGTAATAAAGAAATAAATATAATAATAATAAAACGGCAAATAATAAAAACTTATATATATAGTTGGTGGGTAGACAAATTATTTTTTTCAGATTAAAATTATTAGAGCCCTGTAGACATGACAAAACACGACTATAGTCACATTTATACTCTTTTTATTTACAACATATTGCGCAACTGCAGGGTCTTGAGACACATGCTAACTCGCAAACTAGAGAGCTAGCGACCTAAACGGTAGCCTTCAAGTTATTTCCTTTCAACTTAAATAGCCCAAAACTTACCACTTCCACACGGATAGGGAGGATAACTATTAACAGTTATTTAACCTTTAACATGATCATTAATGAAACGTAATATTTTTTGCTGGGTACATGATACCATACAGCATCCATATCAAACTTTAACATTAAACTTTCATATCAAGGTGGGGGCCTCAAACTAGTGTCCTGCGGGCCACATTTGGCGCCAGACCATGACACTACCACCACCATGTTTGACCGTAAACAAGAAACATTTATCCTGGTACTGGTTTTCAACGAATATGAAATCTAATACTGTAGTATTGCCTGAAATGTGAGGGGTGTTGTAATATTTTACTTTTATTTTTATTTATTTTATTTTATTAGGTACCATATTAACATTTACACCCTTCTTTTATGTTACAAAAGCCTTTCAATCGTACCACACTTAAGTTTCACTTTCTGTATACATTTTAAGCACTATATTACATTTAACTACATTTACACAACAACTACCCAGTTAACCCCCCCCTCCTTCAGGTGACACTTGGGAGACTCCAATCAAGGTGATCAGCCTCTGGCCTGCACTCACATGGGCGCCTTCATGCTTGTGTCCCGACCAATCACCTCAAAGAAAGGAGAAAGTGATGACAAATTAGGAACAAAACCGATGAAAAACTAACTAAAGTAGCAATTAAACAAGTTAAATTGCAAACAAATATAATTAAAGTACTAACCAGAATATATGTAAATAACAAAAGCCAACTATATACACAAATAGAAACATGATAATGTGTAAGTGGGGCATAGAAATAATAGAAAACAGAAGCACAATCAAGAATTATGGACTTTAACAAATGGATTCATCCTTTGTTTCAAATGTTTATGTCCGACTGTCTTCCAGCTTGTGATGCTATGCATGACCGCCGCTCTCCTGTCATCATCGACAACACGAACCTGCAGGCGTGGGAGATGAAGCCCTACGTCACAATGGTTAGTTTTTTGGTCTTTCTTAGCATGTTCCCGTGCAGCCTACCAGGTCACGACAATCAAACTTTCTTTATTACGTGCAGGCTTTACAGAGAGGATACAGAGTGGACTTTTGTGAGCCCAACACAAGCTGGAAGTTTGATCCTTACGAGCTTGAGAAGTAAAAAAAAAATGGTCATTGTATTTCTAGTCTGGCCTCATCCTAAAAGTCTACTTATTTGTCTTTCCAAGGAGGAACAAACACGGAGTACCTCAAGAGAAGATCGCACAGATGCTGGATCGATTTTATTCCCCCATTTCTGTTGAGGACGTCCTGAGCTCGCAGGAGCCGCATCACGTCAACCAGAGGCGTCAAGAACGAGCGTTCCCCTCGTGGTCTTAATGTCGTGTTTCTACTTGGTCTTTCAACCACTATTTTGTATAGATTTGTACAATTTTTTTTTATTATTTTTAAATTTTTTATTTTTTCAATACATGTGCGTTTTATACTACGTCCTCACTAAAGAAAGCATTTTCTTCTGGTGCGTTGAGATACAGTAATTTATTTTTTAGATCATATGAATGTGTATTTTTGCCGTTATATTAATCTGTCCACTAGATGGTGCTAATGAGTCAAATTTGAGGAGCAGATCTCGGGGTTACTGTAGTTTTCACATGTGAGATGAATGTGACATTGTTTCGTAATTTTTTGTTAATATTTTTACTGAATGGTTGTTTGTATTTATGATTGACTGGCTGGGATAGGCTCCAGCTCACCCGTGACCAATGAGGATAAGCAGTACAAAATAACGGAACTTGCAATAATGAATGGTTTCTTTGACACATAATTGTAACTGAAATTACGAGGAATGAAAACGACAAACATTTTCAATAATTTAGTTTTGTTTTGTCATTTTATAAATTTACATAGTGATGGTTGTGTGAACATTCAAAACATAAAGCTTAGTAGCTACAGTACTAGCTAGTGGTGGGTGGCTCTATTAATAATCTTGTTCATTAAAATATTTTACTTGAAATTTTTCAAAGAAAAAGTACTATTGGCAGGGCTTTTTAAAATATTTTTAAATATATTTTTTATTTTATTTATTATTTTTTGGTAGAACTTTATTGACTATATACGGATAGCAAGGATGACGTCATGCGCCGTCCTCGTGACCGTGGTCAATTTCGGGGTGTCGCCTAGCATTTCAAATGAGTCGTAAGTTTATTTTACGTCATGTTGAAATTCGAAGTTTGTCAGTCGTTTTTTGTACGAAACGGTAAATTCAATTCGGTGAGTTCGGAGAGGCGACAGGCCGACGTGTTGCTTTGTTTTGCTGGGCCCCTCACTTCCCCCGCCCATGTTTCTCTGCGTGTTTCCTGTTTGTACCGGAAGTTAGTGGTATCGCCGAGGCCTCATCCTTCCAATGGCGACTGCAAACAGGCCGAATAGCAACCGGGAGCAACCGTGGAGGGTGGTCAGAGCGGCGTAACCGACATTAAATAAAAATATATAATATTATATTTGTTATCATATCATTGCGATTCACCTCTCCATAATTACGTCCGATTCAATGGCCAAAAATCGGAACATTTCGCTCCTTGAGTCGGGTAAGCCGCACAAGTAACCCCTAATTGATAGCTCAATTTCCTACCATATCGGTAAAACACTTCATTAATGTTTTTTGATTGATTTATTCCAGAGCTTTACTTCTTGATATCTCGTTTTCTAACAACGGGTCCCTGTCGGAGAGCTGCCGAGGTGAGCTACTACTACTAGCATTGCCTGAAACCCGCATGAGTTGTTTCAAAAATAGCTGCCAATCTCGTTAATATTAAATTAATCCACCGTTAATTGTCCATTTTGATATCGTATCGCAGGTCCTGGTGAGCGAACTAGAGGACTATCAGGTGCGTGTATTCTTCTTTGGGGGTGTTTTGCTAGCTGCTAAGCTGTGTGGTGGTCCGTGGAACTTGTTTATACTTTTAAATACTATCTCTCTCAGAATGTGTGTATCGGCTCTTTGACGTTTTATAAGCTAAATAACTGTTGTTTTCTGCGTGGGGGGGCTCTCTTGTGTTCGACAGCTCTTACCCGGGAGACTTGACTGGCTTGGAAATGAGCACCCGAGAACATACGAAGACGTGGTAAGATTGACGATTAAAAACCAAATATTGTTAAATGAATTGTATATATTACGGAAGGGAACCCACGCTGTGGTCTTGTTTACCGTCTTTGTTCTAATCTCTTTGATGTACTCATGGCTTTACTGTAGTGTTTTTTTTTTTTTAATGTTCCGACTCCTTTCGTGTCACGCAACTCGACGCGAATCACAAAAACACGTGCCGTAAACGTTTGAAAAATGTGAACTTTTATTTGTTATTTAGCCACGACAGTTGGTACTGCAGTTAGCTAAGGGTGGGTAGTTTGGCTTCACACTCTGGTCCGGAGCCGCTCCGTCTCAGCCAATCAGAAGGCGAGGTTCCTCCTCCCCGCGTTGTTTTTGCCTGTGACCTGCGCTCTGATTGGTGGATTAAAAGGAAATGTTTTGCATAAGAAGTCCCGCCTCAAGGAAAAGCTGTTGAGACGTTAAGACAACTTCTTAGGGCTATTTTCTCTATTGTTTACGTATTAGCGCTATTATACTTATATTACTGTACATAGCTTCCTTCCAGATCCCATAACATTAATGTTAGCTTATTTGTAGACCAGATTATGATAAATAAGCATTGGGATAGTTGTTAGACTTAAACATCCTGGATATGTTTCTTCCTGTGTTAAAACAATGCAAAATTATTCATTCACAAAATAGCATTTCTATTAAAAAAAAAAAAAAAATTAATTCAAATTATCAGCTCAATAGAGTGATTGTTTTTGTCTTTTCCTTCCGTTCAGGTTGCAGCAAACAAACACATTGCACCAGATCATTTGCTTCAGATATGTAAAAAGATTGGACCGCTTCTTGATAAAGATGTGCCATCTTGTGTGCCCGGCGTGCACTCGCTTCTGGGGTCCGGAAAGGAGTCGATGCTTCGGACCCCAAAAGGTACCTGAGTCGGTTACAGTTGAACATATTCTTTAGAAATGCATGTCAATTTCTGGGGTGTTTTGATGGTGGTGATGGTGCAAAACATTCAAGGAAATGACATGTGTTTTGTGTTTTGTTGACATTGTGTACATCTTTGGGTTTCATTTGTGTTTTTTTTTTCTTGCTTTGACTTTTGCAAAAACAATGGACGTAAAAGCAATCGGAATATTGGGTTGATCTTTTTCATAATGTAGATTTTGTCATAGAGATTGTCATCTTTGCACGATTTATGACATGAAAAAGGGAACGCTGTGTTCAAATGAATACAATTGTTGGTTCATGTGCTCAATTTGCTGAGAATCTTTTGCATTTTTTTTTGTATTCAGACTGTGATGGCGTGCGGTTTCAAGCATCATCATATGCAGCCCTTCACAGGGGAAGACCACCAGAGAGGCCTTTGAACTGCAGGAAACCTCCACATATAGGTGGGTGGGGGTCTCACTCGTATGTCTGTCTTGCAAAGGTCACTCACATTTTGAAAATAATGCCAATGTTTGGCATTTGGTTGGCTTGTAGAACATTATTTCTTGTGTGTATTCAACTCATTCACAGAACCCATCTCCATTAATGATCTCAATAGGCATATGTGCATATACTGTACATCAGGGGTCTCAAACTCAATTTACTTGGGGGCCACTGGAACTCGGGTCTGGGTGAGACTGGGCCGCATCAGGTTTTCCAAAAAAAACAAAAAACGCATTTATTAAACAAAAAAATTTAAAAAACTTCGCTTTGGTTCCAATTTTCTACAAGAAAAGCTCTGATAAAACATTACACTGTTCTCAAATATCTTAATTTTTATTTTTCTTCACAAAATAAAAAAAAAAGAAAAATAAATCAAGAATAAAGGAAATCAATCAATCAGTAATAAATAAATATAATAATAATAATAATAAAAAGTTAAGAAAGCACATATAGTTGGTGGGTAGACACATTTTTTTTTCAGATTAAAATGAACAAAGCATTATTAGAGCCCTGTAGACATGACAAAACACGACTATAGTCACATTTATACTCTTTTTATTTACAACATATTGCGCAACTGCAGGGTCTTGACACATGCTAACTCGCAAACTAGAGAGCTAGCGACCTAAACGGTACCCTCCAAGTTATTTCCTTTCAACTTAAATAGCCCAAAACTTACCACTTCCACACGGATAGGGAGGATAACTATTAACAGTTATTTAACCTTTAACATGAACATGAATCAAACGTAATCATTTTTTCTGGGTACATGATACCATACAGCATCCATATCAAACTTTAACATTAAACTTTCATATCAAGGCGGGGGCCTCAAACTAGTGTCCTGCGGGCCCCTGCCTTGATGTGACTATAGTTGTGTTTTGTCATGTCTACAGGGCTCTAATAATGCTTTGTTAATTTTAATTTGAAAAAAAATAATTTGTCTACCCACCAACTATATGTGCTTTCTTAAGTTTTTATTATTTGCCGTTTTATTATTATTATCATATTTATTTATTACTGATTGATTTTCTTTAGTCTTGATTTATTTATTTTTCATCTTATTTTTTTATCTTATAAAAAAAAAGGCCAGTGATATCCTAGGGGACTGGTAAATTGCTGCGTTCCAAAATATGCTCTTCACTTGAGTTGAATATGGAAGTAAAGCATATTTTTTTTAGATTTGTTGGAATTCTGCCCTCATTTTTTTGGTGTTACAAAGAACACTTAAAACACTAATTCATGCAACTTGAATTCATGCAATCACAAGCTAATGCAATGATACTAAAAACAGTCTCAAAACAAAAAAAAATATTTGCTGCAATTTTTCTAAAACCTGCCACAAAAAGCAGGCAATTTAGGCCACAATCACTAAAAACGACAAAAAAAATCACTAAAAATCAAACTGCCATGGCCGGTTTCCACTTTACTGGCCTTTCCAGGTCCCTGCTATGTCCTGTCCTGATAGTTTTTTATCTTTCCGCCAAACAGTCAAGGTCTATCGAGGCAGGGAGCTGACGGGTGTGCAGCGCTTCAGCTCCATCAACCCCATCAGCAATTATGAGCGCATGCGTCTGCATCGGCGGATCCTGGGGCATCTGTCTGCGGTGTACTGTATTGCGTTTGACCGCACCGGTCTCAGGATCTTCACAGTAAGAAGGCCTTGTCAAAAACTGATGTTTTTATTTTGATTTTTATTTTTTTAAAGACAAAAATGTGATTCTTTGTCAGGGTTCGGATGACTGCTTGGTGAAGATTTGGTCTTCCTTTGACGGGAAGCTCCATTCGACGCTGCGAGGACACTCTGCCGAGATCACAGACCTGGCGGTCAGTTTCGAAAACACGCTAATTGCCGCGGGAAGCTGCGACAAAACCATTCGCGTGTGGTGCCTTCGTACCTGTGCACCTGTGGCTGTGCTGCAGGGGCACAGCGGCTCAATTACCTCCCTACAGGTAAATTCCAGGATTTGAATTTAGGTTCTAGGCCAGGCAGTGTATACAAGTATTTGTTCTGCAGTGCCGATGGCTGGAGATCAGGCTTTTTGAGCTGAACGTGTGAATGCTGTGCTTTCAGTTTGCACCGTTTGCCAAGGGCTCAAAGCGCTACATGCTTTCCACTGGTACTGATGCTACAGTCTGTTTCTGGCAGTGGGACGTCAACAACATCAACTTTAGGTGAGTGCGGCTTTCACTTTGTTTTTTAGCTTGTGTTATTAAGTGGCTAGCTGTCAAAAATACTTGGTTAACTGAAGTATATATGACACTTTTAGGTCCATACAGATACTATTAGATACTTGATAGGACCAAGTGTCCATCTATGAAAATGGCTAAAATGCTACTATGTTACTGTTGGCATGATAGCAGTTTTAACATGCTAACACCTAGCGTAATAGTGGTTAAATGTTTATATACAGTAAGTGTCTAGCTATGAAAATGGCTAAAATGGTACTATGCTGATGTTGGCATGCTTGCAAGGCAAACATGCTAACATCGGATGTTAACACAACGTAGTTATAAGTGTTTATATATATATGTCTAGCTATAAAATGACTAAAAATAATACTATGCTAATGTTAGCATGCTAACACCTTGCATTTTTGTGCAAGTCTTTTAGCATGCTAGCAATGTTAGCTTGCTGGCAATGCTAGCATGGTAATGTTAGCTTGCTGGCAATGCTAGCATGGTAATGTTAGCTTGCTGGCAATGCTAGCATGGTAATGTTAGCTTGCTGGCAATGCTAGCATGGTAATGTTAGCTTGCTGGCAATGCTAGCATGGTAATGTTAGCTTGCTGGCAATGCTAGCATGGTAATGTTAGCTTGCTGGCAATGCTAGCATGGTAATGTTAGCTTGCTGGCAATGCTGGCAATGCTGGCAACGCTGGCAATGTTAGCATGCTGGCAACGCTGGCAACGCTCGTAATGTCAGCATGCTGGCAACGCTGGCAATGCTCGTAATGTCAGCATGCTGGCAACGCTGGCAATGCTCGTAATGTCAGCATGCTGGCAACGCTAGCATGCTCGCAATGCTGGCAATGCTAGCATGCTCGCAATGTTAGCATGCTAACACCTAGCGTTATAGTGTAGGTCTTTATTTACAGTAAGTATCTACCTATGAAAATGTATAAAAATCCTAATATCTTAATGTTAGCATGCTAACAATGTCCAGAAGGCTTTTAGAGAAGGCTCTATAATCGGACATAGGTTTCTGTGGTAACGAGGAAAATAATCCATTTCATTCATGCAAACAGTTTTAATAGATACTTCAGTAAATAACCACTCCAGGAACTCTGCTACGACTTGGCTCAACTTTTACGGCATTATGCTAATGCTAATCTTTCCTCCTATTCAAAATGTTTCTGTCACTCTGAATTTTACTGAATGTTTTTCCCTCCTGAAGTGATCGTCCACACAAGTTTACAGAGCGCCCGAGGCCGGGAGTTCAGACCGTATGCTCCTCATTCAGTCCAGGTAACGAGTCCAACGCCCGACATAGACCGCAATTTAGTTTTTTGTACGTCTGGGAGAGATAAGAATTGTTGCCTTTAATATCTTTCCAGGGGGAATGTTCTTAGCAACAGGAAGCACTGATGATGTCATCAGAATATATTACTTGGGGAGTGGAAGCCCGGAAAAGATATCAGAGCTCCATGAGCACACAGTAATTTGACACGCAATTTTAGCTACAGATTATTTATATTTGCTGACTTTAACTCTTATTTTGACGTTCTGTTAAGGACAAAGTTGACAGCATCCAGTTTTGCCACTCAGGGGAAAGGTATGCTTTTTTAAAAAAATGTATTTGTGTTGTGTTTTATTAGATGCAACGTTCAATTAATTTCAACTTCCTCAGGTTTGTGAGCGGAAGTCGGGATGGCACGGCCAGGATCTGGAAGCTCTATCAGCGGCAGCAGTGGCGGTGCATCCTCCTCAACATGTCTGCCACTCTTCCCGGGTGAGTGTTATTATTATTGTTCATGATGCGGTTATGGGAATCCATTTATATATACATTATATCAGGGGTGGGCAAACTACGGCCCGGGGGCCACATCCGGCCCGCCAAGTGTTTCAATATGGCCCGCCTGTTCTTTCCTAAGTATTTTATTTAAACTCAACATACAACCTGGCATCGTGGCTTGGGCCAACTTTTTGATGGTTGAGGTAGCTGCTTTATCAATTTGGTTATTTGATGTGGTCTGTTGTTTACAAAATGCTCCTGGAAAAAGGAACACAAGCACAATAGTAAAAATAATAATAATAATAACAATAATAATAATGTTGTTGTTAATAATAATATTACTATTATTATATTAATATTGTTGTTAATAATATTAATATAATAATAGTAATAATATTATTATTATTAAAAATAATAATAAACAATATTATTGTTATTATTATTAATATATAATAATAATATATTATATAATAATATAAATAATAATTATAATATATAATATTATATAATATAATGATAATAACATTACTATAACTAATAATAATAATGTAATTCTAATAAAAATAATAATAATAACAATAATAATACATTTAATTTCTAATACACTTCACATCAAATACATGATTTCAAAGTGCACATATAGCAGATAATATTAATAATAATAATTATTAAAAATAATAATAAACAATATTATTGTTATTATTATTAATATATAATAATCATATATTATATAATAATTTAAATAATAATTATAATATATTATATTATATAATGATAATAACATTACTATAACTAATAATAATAACAATAGTAATTCTAATAAAAATAATAATAATAACAATAATAATAATACATTTAATTTCTAATACACTTCACATCAAATAAATGATTTCAAAGTTCACATATAGCAGATTGCATGACACTTTTACATGTAAAATATGTGTAAAAATATAGGTGTAAAAATTGACTGTTACGTGTAAAATACTATATACCACACCCCACCCCACCCCCACCCCCCTTCCCGGCAATTTTGTTAAATCAATGCGGCCCGCGAGTCAAAAAGTTTGCCCACCCCTGGACTATATTAACCAGCGCCGTGGTTCTCTCATACGGCAGACTTGACAGCATTTTTTGTTGTGATATTAATTATTCATACAATGTAAACAAAGTAATAACTTGCATTGTTTTTATTCCTCAGTGCCGAGCCTATGAGTGAAGAGGAAAGCTACTTAAAGCCCAAAGTCACCATGGTAGCATGGGATCGCCATGACAACATGGTCATCACAGCTGTCAATAACCACCTTCTCAAAGTGTGGAACTCCTACACGGGACAGCTGCTACATATCCTAAAAGTAATATATTTTTTTCTTCTTCTCGCAAAAATCAATACAAAGGACTAATGTGAACCTTGATTCCAGGGCCACGAAGCCGAAGTGTTTGTACTTGAGCCGCACCCTTTCGACCCGAGGATCATCCTGTCGGCTGGCCATGATGGGAACGTCTTCATATGGGACCTCCTGCGAGGAACAAGAACGCAGCACTATTTCAACATGGTACACCGCGGACTCTTGATTAGTGGGAATGTTCATTGAAAGTTTACCACTTCAGCTTTGCGTCCATTGTTTCGACGCAGATCGAAGGGCAAGGTCACGGCGCAGTTTTTGACTGCAAATTCACCCCCGACGGTCAGCGTTTTGCCTGCACGGACTCCCATGGACATCTGCTCATCTTTGGTTTTGGTAGCTCAAAGCCGTATGAGAAGGCAAGACAAAATGTCACTCATGAGCACAATTGTTTCTTTTTCAAAGTGTGTAGAAATGCCTTCTGGAGCTTAAAAACAATATAAAATATGTAACCTTTGTCCCGCTCCTGTTCCCAAAACAGCTCCCAGACCAGGTTTTCTTCCACACTGACTACAGACCACTTATCAGGGATACCAACGGCTATGTGCTTGACGAACAGACACAGCAAGCCCCCCATCTGATGCCCCCGCCTTTTCTCGTGGACGTGGATGGAAATCCCCACCCGCCAAGGTAGGGGGTGAACAAATGTAACAGTTAGTGATTGTAAAAGTACCAGATGCAGGGGTAGGATTTAATAAGCTTTGCTTCTTCCTACTCCTTTTGGACATGTGGATCTGGGAACTGATTATGGGATGCACTCAATTGGAATCTGATGCATGTTCAAAATTTAAATTGTAAAAAAATATTTAAAAATGTATAAAAATTATTTAAAAAAAATAAAAAAATGTATTAAAAAAATACAAAACTAATAAAAAAAATACAAAAAATAATTTAAAAAATACAAAAATTAATTAAATAAAGAAATAAATAACTTCAATTATATTAGGAAAGCAGGAAGTGAACAAATGTAACAGTTAGTGATTGTAAAAGTACCAGATGGAGGGGTAGGATTTAATAAGCTTTGCTTCTTCCTACTCCTTTTGGACATGTGGAACTGGAAACTGATTATGGGATGCACTCAATTGGAATCTGATGCATGTTCAAAATTTAAATTGTAAAAAAATATTTAAAAATGTATAAAAATTATTTTAAAAAAATAAAAAAATTTATTAAAAAAAATACAAAACTAATAAAAAAATACAAAAAATAATTTAAAAAATACAAAAATTAATTAAATAAAGAAATAAATAACTTCAATTATATTAGGAAAGCAGGAAGTGAACAAATGTAACAGTTACTGATTGTAAAAGTACCAGATGGAGGGGTAGGATTTAATAAGCTTTGCTTCTTCCTACTCCTTTTGGACATGTGGAACTGGGAACTGATTATGGGATGCACTCAATTGGAATCTGATGCATGTTCAAATGAAATGAAACCATTACCATTAACTGAAGGTTGTGGGTTCAAGTCTCTGTCCTTCATCAAACACTAACAGTGTCAAAGCGCTATACAAGTGGAAGACATCTATTTAACTTTAATGTAGCCGTTCTCGTAACATTAAACATGTTTTATTTGTATTTATTTAAATTTCCAGGTACCAGCGCCTTGTTCCAGGGCGGGAGAACATTGCAGCCGAACACCTGGTCCCTCAGCTGGGCTACGTTGCCACAAGTAAGGCTGGAGCTCAGTTGGTGCATGTTTATTTAAAGACATTAGCTGCAGAAAAAAATGCGATCAAACCCCCCCAAGCAGCATATTATGTTGATTGAAGAGTTGCTGAGTCGTCACGTTTGCTCAGGTGACGGCGAGGTGGTCGAGCAGGTCATCAGTCAGCAGACCGCAGAGTTGGAGGAGATCTCGGTGAGACGCAGCAGCCTTCTGGACGAGGCCATCCGACAACTTCAGCAGCGGCAGGACCGGCAGAACCAAGGCGGCGCTGAGGGGGGTGTTCAAGCCGAGGCGCCAGGGGCAGCCCCGCCGCCGGCGCCAAGTACGCCACGCAGAGGTATGAGCTTTATTTTTTTATCCAGTCTAATTGAGGAATCTGAACTATTCTTCACGTCGTCGCAGTGTCGGTCAACGACCGCGCGGAGGTGCAGTCCCCTCCCAACGTAGGCTTGCGGCGGAGCGGGCAGGTGGAAGGCGTCAGGCAGATGCACCAGAATGCCCCTCGCAGTCAGATGGCCACAGAACGAGACCTGCAAGCCTGGAGACGCCGGGTGGTGGTGCCCGAGCTTGCACCAAGCTGCTATAGGTAACGCTACCAATAGTATATACAGTATACTGCACGTATTTATACATTATACAATATTTGGCAGTATTTATGCCTAATTATTGAACCACAATATTGATATAATTTATCCAGAATTTGCGTATTCATTATTTAATAAGTTACTATTTCTTACATTTTTGGCACATATTTATTAATTCTACAATATTTGTCAGTATTGAACCACAATATTGATATAATTTATCCATAATTCATTAACTTATTATTATTTAATAAGTTACTATTTCTTACGCTTTTGGCCATTATTCACATATCCATTATTATTAAGTTACAAATTCGTACATTTTTGGCACATATTTATTAATTATACAATATTTGTCAGTATTTACGCCTGTATTTATGCCTAATTATTGAACCACAATATTGATATAATTTATCCAGAATTCACGTATTCCTCATTATTTAATAAGTTACTATTTCTTACATTTTTGGCACGTATTTAGTAATTATACAATATTTGTCAGTATTTACGTCTGTATTTATGCCTAATTATTGAACCACAATATTGACATAATTTATCAATAATATTCGTTATAGTATTAATATTTAATAATATTTAATAATTATAGTATTCGTTATTTAATAAGTTACTATTTCTTTCATTTTTGGCACATATTTATTAATTATACAATATTTGTCAGTATTTATGCCTGTATTTATGCCTAATTATTGAACCACAATATTGATAAAATTTATCCATAATTCACGTATTCATTATTATTTAATAAGTTACTATTTCTTAGGTGTGTCTTTAATCTTTTTAATCTTTTTAAAAAATATAATATAAAGTGATTTTGTGTTGCGTCATGAAAGCTACATTGCCTTATAACCGTCAAAAAAACCAAAACAAGCATTTTGGTTATTCTTCCTGATTGTGTTCTAGGGACCAAGTGGACATCAGGGTTGCCAAAGGAGACGAGGAGGTGGCGTTATACAACACAAAGAAGAGGCGCATCATATACAGCTGTCCAGTAGGTTCTTTTTTTGCTTAACAAAACTGTACATGTGAAGTTATACTGGGAAATACAAGGATGGCAACTGAGAGTTTTTGTGGTGAAATATACAGAAAGGTATGCAAAACCCTGGACGACTAAGGGTTAATTATGCTCTATAAGAGGGGCCTCAAACTCAATTTACTTTGGGGCCACTGGAGCTAGGGTCTGGGTGAGACTGGGCCGCATCAGGTTTTCCAAAAAAAAAAAAAAACGCATTTATTAAAAACAAAAAAATGTAAAAAACTTCGCTTTGGTTCCAATTTTCTACAATAAAAGCTCTAATAAAACATTCCACTGTTCTCAAATATCTTAATTTTTATTTTTCTACACAAAATAAGATGAAAAATAAATAGAAAATCAAGAATAAAGAAAATCAATCAATCAGTAATAAATAAATATAATAATAATAATAAAAAGTTAAGAAAGCACATATAGTTGGTGGGTAGACAAATGATTTTTTTCAGATTAAAATGAACAAAGCATTATTAGAGCCCTGTAGACATGACAAAACACGACTATAGTCACATTTATACTCTTTTTATTTACAACATATTGCGCAACTGCAGGGTCTTGAGACACATGCTAACTCGCAAACTACACAGCTAGCCACCTAAACGGTAGCCTTAAAGTTATTTCCTTTCAACTTCAATAGCCCAAAACTTACCACTTCCACACGGATAGTGAGGATAACTATTAACAGTTATTTAACCTTTAACATGAACATGAATCAAACGTAATAATATTTTCTGGGTACATGATACCATACAGCATCCATATCAAACATTAAACTTTCATATCAAGGCGGGGGCCTCAAACTAGTGTCCTGCGGGCCACATTTGGCCATGAGAAGCAAATTTGATGGTAACTTATTGTTTTTAGTGTATTTTATAGCTGATTTAATACCGACCCGTTAACTTAAGACATGCTACCAGAAAGCGAACACAAGAGGAAGGTTAAAGTATTTCCATTGGCCTTTCTTGTCCATGCAGGACGATTCCGACGAAGAACCGCCTCCTGTTAAGCGAACGCACGGCCACGGAGACGCGGCGGTGGAATTCATCGAGCTGTCGTGTGAAGAGGGAGAGGAAACCGCGAGCTCCGACGCACACACCGAGGTATCACATTCTCCGCTCCCTTGGGATTTTGTTTTGAATGTCGTTTCCTGGCACCCAAGGTCATTTTATGGTGGGCTGTCTTTCAGGACAACGACTTGGATGGCAGTGAACTGGAATCCTCCAATGACGAGGAGTGGAACAGCGACAGTCCGAGGTATTTGGTACTTTATTTAGTAGTTTTTTTTTTTAAATATTAAGTGTTTTTAAATTGCTTTTGTGTCCTCAAACGATGTCTATACAGCCAATCATCCAGCGAATACTCAGACTGGACTGCAGACGCCGGAATCAACCTTCAACCATCGACTCTCTTGTCATCGCGGAAACGGGTACGACGCCAGCTCAGCAGTTCAGACGAGGACGAGGAAGACAACGAGGACGAGGAAGACAAGCAGCAGACACAGCCGCATCAACAGCAAAGTGACGACGAGGAAAAAACGTCGACGAAAGACAAAGAGAAATCCAGGAAATCAAAGAACAAATCGCCCAAAGTGAGTTGTCCGTCTCGGCGCCATTTTATCCACGTGACAACGTGAAACCGTGGCGGCGATTTTACACCCTGTCACTCCCAATTAGCGGCCCAAAGTCAGACCGTCAATCAACAGAGAAGTGTCCAATGAGTTTCGGCCCTCGCTCTGGATCACCGATGTCATTCCCAGGAAGTCTCCTTTTGTTCCTCAAATGGGCGATGAGGTGCGTTTTGCTTATTTCTCGTACCAAATTCCTAGCATCCCGAGCCGACAATATGAGTTACTTCCTGGTTGAGGAGATTCATCATTTAAAAAATTTTTAAATACACACAAAATACATTTTTGGCACAGATTTATTAATTATACAATATTTGTCAGTATTTACGCCTGTATTTATGCCTAATTATTGAACCACAATATTGATATAATTTATCCATAATTCACGTATTCGTTATTATTATTTAATAATTACTATTTGTTAAATTTTTGGCACGTATTTATTAATTATACAATATTTGTCAGTATTTACGCCTGTATTTATGCCTAATTATTGAACCACAATATTGACATAATTTATCCATAATTCACATTTTCATTATTATTTAATAAGTTACTATTTCTGACATTTTTGGCACATATTTATTAATTATACAATATTTGTCAGTATTTACGCCTGTATTTATGCCTAATTATTGAACCACAATATTGATATAATTTATCCAGAATTCACGTATTCGTTATTATTTAATAAGTTACTATTTCGTACATTTTTGGCACGTATTTATTAATTATACAATATTTGTCAGTATTTATGCCTGTATTTATGCCTAATTATTGAACCACAATATTGATATAATTTATCCATAATTCACGTATTCGTTATTATTTAATAAGTTACAATTTCTTACATTTTTGGCACGTATTTATTAATTATACAATATTTGTCAGTATTTATGCCTAATTATTGAACCACAATATTGATATAATTTATCCATAATTCACGTATTCGTTATTATTTAATAAGTTACAATTTCTTACATTTTTGGCACATATTTATTAATTATACAATATTTGTCAGTATTTACGTCTGTATTTATGCCTAATTATTGAACCACAATATTGATATAATTTATCCATAATTAATGTATTTGTTATTATTTAATGAGTTACTATTTCTTACATTTTTGGCACATATTTATTAATTATACAATATTTGTCAGTATTTATGCCTGTATTTATGCCTAATTATTGCCTAATATTATATAAGAGGCTTTATATTGTTAATAAGCACTTCTCTGGTATATTATATAGTATTTATCATATTATAGACAATTCAACTATGACTTCTCTTTCTTCCAGGTCATCTATTTCCGACAGGGCCACGAGGCTTACGTTGAGGCTGTGAGACGAACAGATCTGTATCCCATCAACTTGGACAAGCAGCCCTGGAAGAAAATGGAGTTGCGGGTGAGGCCAAGCGGAGCTGCAAAAATCGACGCAGCTTAAAGCGTTTGACATTTAAATGACCTCTATTGGATGTTCTGTTTTTTTTTTTTTTTCCAGGACCAAGAATTTGTGAAGATTACCGGGATCAAGTATGAGGTCTGCCCTCCGACGCTGTGCTGTTTGAAGCTGACGCTAATCGACCATGGCACGGGCAAAATTACTGACAAGTCCTTCTCTGTCAAGTAAGCCATTCCCTTTTATTAACTGGCTACCACACCAACTAAAACCAACTAAGGCCGTGGTCTCAAACACGCGGCCCCGCGGGCCAAATGTGGCCCGCAGGACACTAGTTTGAGGCCCCCGCCTTGATATGAAAGTTAAAGTTTGATATGGATGCTGTATGGTATCATGTACCCAGAAAAAATGATTACGTTTGATTCATGTTCATGTTAAAGGTTAAATAACTGTTAATAGTTATCCTCCCTATCCGTGTGGAAGTGGTAAGTTTCTGGCTATTTAAGTTGAAAGGAAATAACTTGAAGGCTGCAGTTTAGGTGGCTAGCTCTCTAGTTTGCGAGTTAGCATGTGTCTCAAGACCCTGCAGTTGCGCAATATGTTGTAAATAAAAAGAGTATAAATGTGACTATAGTCGTGTTTTGTCATGTCTACAGGGCTCTAATAATGCTTTGGTAATTTTAATCTGAAAAAAAAAGTTTGTCTACCCACCAACTATATGTGCTTTCTTAAGTTTTTATTATTTGCCGTTTTATTATTATTATTATATTTATTTATTATTGATTGATTTTCTTTATTCTTGATTTGTTTATTTTTCATCTTATTTTGTGTAGAAAAATAAAAATTAAGCTAATTGAGAACAGTGGAATATTTTATCAGAGCTTTTCTTGTAGAAAATTGGAACCAAAGTTTTTTTAAATTGTTTTGTTTTTAATAAATGCGTTTTTTTTGTTTTTTTTTGGAAAACCTGATGCGGCCCAGTCTCACCCAGACCCGAGCTCCAGTGGCCCCCCAAGTAAATTGAGTTTGAGACCCCTGAACTAAGGGATTTTTCTTTGCAGATATCACGACATGCCGGATGTGATAGATTTCCTGGTGCTGAGGCAAAGCTATGATGAGGCGCTACGTAGGAACTGGCAACCAAGTAAGTCAGCTCCGTGCATGTAAGGGAGCATACACTACATTTAAAGAGGAAAAAACATTTAAATCATAATAATAATACATTTTATTTGTATAGCACTTTTCAAAATACAAATACCTATTTGTACGTTTCGGCCACCATCAGCTGTCCATGTCCTGACATGGGATATTTAGTACACAGTGTATATAATATAGATGCTGTTCCATCGTATTTGCAGATGATCGGTTCCGCTCGGTGATTGACGATGCCTGGTGGTTTGGCACCATCGTTTGTCAGGAGCCGTACCAGTCAGAATACCCCGACAGCCTCTTCCAGTGCTTCAAAGTCAGGTAGGTGACAATGGTAATGGTAATGGTAATGGTAATGATTTTATTTCATTAGAACATGCATCAGATTCCAATTGAATGCATCCCATAATCAGTTCCCAGTTCCACATGTCCAAAAGGAGTAGGAAGAAGCAAAGCTTATTAAATCCTACCCCTCCATATGGTACTTTTGCAATCAGTAACTGTTACATTTGTTCACTTCCTGCTTTCCTAATATAATTAAAATTAAATTAAATTAAATAAAAAAATAATGTTTTTTTTTTATTTTAAAAAAAATGTTTTAATAATGCTGGTTCAAGACTCTTCATCCTTGTATTTAGCAAATTTATTTTATTTATTTTTACATTTATTATTTTTTTTAGCTTTTAAATATTTTTTTAATTTTATTTTGTCCTGTACCAAAGTACTCGGTGATATGAGCATCCAATGCCATAATGGGTACCATAGTAAGTGTCAATATAATGATATATATAGCACATCATGACTGGTTCAAGACTCTTCATCCTTGTATTTAGCAAATTTATTTTATTTATTAATTAATTTTTTAATTATTAATTTTTTTTAAATTTTTATTTTTTTTTTAGTTTTTAAACAAAAAAAAAACTATTTTTTTGTTCCGTACCAAAGTATGTGGTGATACGACCATACAATGACATAATGGGTACCATATTAACTGTCAATATATAGCACATTTTTATCTAATTGCTTATTTTTAGCCTTATGCATTATTTGAGCTGTTTGAAGATGAACTATATCAGCAAGTTGAAGTATTTGTGATTTTAGAAATAAGGAGTTAGTATGTTCTCTGTAGGCGGCATTATGAATTATCCTTACTGACCTTTTTTGCAGTACATTTAGCCAGTGAAGATTGCTTTTATAGTTATTAGCCCATATTTCCACACAATAAGTAAGATATGGTAGAACCAGAGAGCAATAAAGAGTGTGGAGTGATTTCTGATTGAGAACTAATTTTGCTTTGTTCGATATTGAAATATTTCTGGCCACATTATGTTGTATATTTGACAACATATGAAAGTAGATCATCTTGTAGCAGCGGTCCCCTGTAGGGTTTTTGGGTAAGAATGTAATTGTTAGTGAATTACTTTTTTTTTTTTTCATTTCTCCCTAGATGGGATAATGGTGAGAATGAGAAATTGAGTCCTTGGGACGTGGAACCTATTCCAGAGGACGGTAAGGTTCTCAATTCACAAATTTTTTTTTTACTTTGTTGATATGACTTTTCATCCAGTTTGTCTTTGCTGTGCAGCCCAGCTCCCCGAGACGGAAGGCGGCAGCATCCCTGTGACGCCAGAGGAGATGAGCGAGCTGATGTACAAGCCTCTGCAGGGAGAGTGGGGGGTGAGGAATCGGGACCAAGAATGCGAGCGAATCATCGGCGGAATCAGCCAGCTCATCACCGTTGGTGCGTACGCCTCATTTTTAGCAGACTTGAACGATTTCTTGATGTTTAAACTAAACACGCCGTGTCTGCGTTCCCGCCACAGAGATTTGTGCCCCCTTCTCCGGTCCCGTAGACTTGATCCAATATCCCACCTACTGCACCGTGATCGCTTACCCCACGGACCTGGACACCATCCGACTGCGACTCGTGAACAAATTCTACAGGTCGGTTCCATCAGTTCATTTATCTCGTTGACTCCTGATGAGACATGACTTATGGAGTTCGACTACGTGTGTCTTAATTTGCAATACTGTACACCGACGCTTCTGTAATAACGGTCCCGCAGGCGGCTTTCGGCATTGATCTGGGATGCCAGGTACATTGCGCACAATGCCCGCACTTTCAACGAACCAAGGAGCAAGATTGCCCACTCTGCAAAAATCATCTCCAACGTCCTCCAAAAATTTGTCAAGTACGTCCCTGATATATTTTGTCTTTTTTTGGTTTTGTTATTTTTGTGCAAATGTTCCATCTTTGCACCTCGACCCATTTTCTTTTTCTTTCCCCCCAGCAATTCAAACTGCATGGACATCATGGAAATTTACAGTGTTGTTGAAGAAATGGACGAGGACGACGAGGTACGTCAAATTTCAATTTACAATCTGGGGCCACCGCAGAATGGCGGAAAAAATATTCACAAAAAATGCTTTGGTCAAATATAATATTTAATATTATAAATATTTGTTTAAACATGCAGTATCGGCCACAAATATCGGCCCAAGCAAAATCGGCCATTGGCTAAGGGTGATGAAAAAAAATCAGTATCGGCATTGGCCCCCAAAAAACCATATCGGTCGATCCCTAGTGTTTACATTTCAATAAATATTAGTTTAAACATGAGACCTGTAATATTTGTTATCATGGTCATTTTTTCATATAAATTGAGGGATCAAAAGCAGTATCGGCCACAAATATCGGCCCAAGCAAAATCGGCCATCGGCTAAGGGTAATGGAAAAAAATCGGTATCGGCCCCCCAAAAAAAAAATCAGTCGATCCCTAGTGTTTACATTTCAATAAATATTTGTTTAAACATGAGACCTGGAATATTTGTTATCATGGTCATTTTTTCATATTAATTGAGGAATCAAAAGCAGTATCGGCCACAAATATCTGCCATCGGTTCACGGTGATGGAAAAAAATCGGTATCAGCCCCAAAAAAACCATATCGGTCGATCCCTAGTGTTTACATTTCAATAAATATTTGTTTAAACATGAGACCTGTAATATTTGTTATCATGGTCATTTTTTTCATGTAAATTGAGGGATCAAAAGCAGTATCGGCCACAAATATCGGCCCAAACAAAATCGGCCATCGGCGAAGGGTGATGGAAAAAAATCGGTATTGGCCTCGGCCCCCAAAAAAAACATATCGGTCGATCCCTAGTGTTTACATTTCAATAAATATTTGTTTAAACATGAGACCTGGAATATTTGTTATCATGGTCATTTTTTCATATTAATTGAGGAATCAAAAGCAGTATCGGCCACAAATATCGGCCATCGGTTCACGGTGATGGAAAAAAATCGGTATCAGCCCCAAAAAAAAACATATCAGTCGATCCCTAATGTTTACATTTCAATAAATATTTGTTATCATGGTCATTTTTTCATATAAATTGAGGGATCAAAAGCAGTATCGGCCACAAATATCGGCCATCGGTTCACGGTGATGGAAAAAAATCGGTATCAGCCCCAAAAAAACCATATCGGTCAATCCCTAGTGTTTACATTTCAATTTGTTTAAACATGAGACCTGTAATATTTGTTATCATGGTCATTTTTTTCATGTAAATTGAGGGATCAAAAGCAGTATCGGCCACAAATATCGGCCCAAACAAAATTGGCCATCGGCGAAGGGTGATGGAAAAAAATCGGTATTGGCCTCGGCCCCCAAAAAAACCATATCGGTCGATCCCTAGTGTTTACATTTCAATAAATATTTGTTTAAACATGAGACCTGTAATATTTGTTATCATGGTCATTTTTTCATGTAAATTGAGGGATCAAAAGCAGTATCGGCCCAAGCAAAATCGCCCATCGGCTCAGGGTGATCGTTATCGGCATCGGCCCCAAAAAAACCATATCGGTCGATCCCTAATACAGAGCATGACTATTTGAAATGTCCTTTCACAGGAAGCGGATGCCGAAGCACCAGGACCTTCCTCAAGCCACAGGCTGCGTCAGGTATACAGAATCTCCATGAAAAATGACTCCAAACGTTATTATTCATAATGTAAAGTGTCAAATGTATTACGGGAAACATGAGATGACCTTGTCTGTCCTTGCGTGTTATTTTCAGCGATCTGTGGAGGTTCTGCCTGACAGAGATGCCTGGAAGGAGCAGTGCAAAAATCTGCTCAATTACATCTTTGAGTGCGAGGACTCTGAGCCCTTCAGACTGCCAGTGGATCCTCAGAACTATCCCGTGAGTTCAAGACCGCCTAATATAGTGCTAAAATTAAAAAAAAAAAAAAAAAAGCAAGCCAGGTTGGACTCGGAAAGATTCTAACGTTTGTTTTGTTTCAATTTCCAGGACTACCATGACATCATTGATACGCCGATGGACTTTGGCACTGTGA
Source organism: Doryrhamphus excisus (assembly GCF_030265055.1). Classification (NCBI taxonomy): domain Eukaryota; kingdom Metazoa; phylum Chordata; class Actinopteri; order Syngnathiformes; family Syngnathidae; genus Doryrhamphus; species Doryrhamphus excisus. The sequence continues at coordinate 21,311,961 of NC_080473.1, forward strand.
AAAGGACCTTGGAGCAAGAACGCTATGAGAATCCAGTCGAGCTTTGCAAAGACACGCGGCTAATATTTGCAAATGCCAAAGCTTACACGCCCAATAAACGTTCCAAGGTTTGGAGAGCTTTAGGAGAATTTTGTGTTTCTGTTGGTTTTAATTTATTTTGGTTTTCATTTAAGTGACTGAATTGCTTCTTGCAGATTTACAGCATGACGTTGCGGCTCTCTGCCTTCTTCGAGGAGCAAATCCGAACAATCATATCCGATTACAAAACGGCCGTGAAGAGCAGCGCCAGGCTGCGCCGCAGCCAGAGGTTCAAAAAGAAAACGCAGCAGCAGGACCCAGCCGGCGGTGCCACAACAAGGTAACTCGTGGTTTAGCATCACGAATACGCTACGTGTGTAACGTTACACCAGATTTCTTTTTTTTTTCATTTTGTAATGCAACAAAATGCAAAATATACAACTGAACTGCAAAAATTGAAACACTTCTATGCTAGGACTACGTTATGCTAGCCATAGCATTTGAGTATGTGGAATCAATGCTCATATCACCTACTTCGGTACGGGACAAAAATTTTGATTTAATCAAATTAAATAAAATTAAATGTAATTACATGTAATTACATGTAGTTAATGTAATTACATGTAATTACATGTAGTTAATGTAATTACATGTAATTACATGTAATTACATGTAATTACATGTAGTTACATGTAATTACATGTAACAATCAAATGTAATTAATTACATGTAATTAATTACATTTGATTTAATTTCATTAAATGTAATTAATTTAATTTAATTTCATTTAATTTCATTTACTTTGGTACAAGGTGCATTATTTAAAAAAAACAAACCTTAAACGGTATTATGGAAAGCAGGAAGTGAACAAATGTAACAGTTAGTGATTGTAAAAGTACCAGATGGAGGGGTAGGATTTAATAAGCTTTGCTTCTTCCTACTCCTTTTGGACATGTGGAACTGGGAACTGATTATGGGATGCACTCAATTGGAATCTGATGCATGTTCAAATGAAATCAAACCATTACCATTACCAAAATTGCCGACTCAAAAAATCTGCTCGGAAACTCAACCGTTGTCCCTGTCCTCGTTCAGTCACAAGGGGGACTCTGTCAAAACTCAGGAAAAAGTGGAGTCCGTCTCTGTGACCAAATCTACCTCAACCAAAGCACCACTTCCTGAGCGGGCCAGGAGGTCTCGGAGAAGCAGTACCGGCGGCCATAGCTCCTCAGAAGACGACTCTGCATCGAAAGGTGCTTCATCAACACCGTATTTATCCGCTGATACTGAATGACTGAACTTGATGTTGATTGAGTTGACACTGTTGTGTTTTATTTGGGAAGTCACACCTATTATTTCCTCTCCAGAGTCCGAGAGCGAGAGTGAAGACAGTGACTTATCAGAGGAAACGTGTCCGGGTTCCTCCAAGCTCCATCAAGGCAAACAGAAAGCCAGAATTACCAGAGGCAGCTCTTCCAAGCAGCGCAAAAAAGGTTATTTTTGCCTCACTTTTACTTGTTTTAGAGCAGGGGTCTCAAATTCAATTTACTTGGGGGGCCACTGGAGCTAGGGTCTGGGTGAGGCTGGGCCGCATCAGGTTTTCCAAAAAAAAAAAAAAAAAACGCATTTATTAAAAACAGAAAAATTAATAAACTTTGCTTTAGTTCCGATTTTCTACAAGAAAAGCTCTGATAAAACATTCCACTGTTCTCAAATATCTTACTTTTTATTTTTATGCACAAAATAAGATGAAAAATAAACAAATCAAGAATAAAGAAAATCAATCAATCTGTAATAAATAAATATAATAATAATAATAAAAACTTAAGAAACTACATATAGTTGGTGGTTAGACAAATGATTTTTTTCATATTAAAATGAACAAAGCATTATTAGAACCCTGTAGACATGACAAAACACGACTATAGTCACATTTATACTCTTTTTATTTACAACATATTGCGCAACTGCAGGGTCTTGAGACACATGCTAACTCGCAAACTAGAGAGCTAGCCACCTAAACGGTAGCCTTCAAGTTATTTCCTTTCAACTTAAATAGCCAAAAACTTACCACTTCCACACGGATAGGGAGGATAACTATTAACAGTTATTTAACCTTTAACATGAACATTAATCAAACGTAATATTTTTTTCATGATACCATACAGCATCCATATTATTAGAGCCCTGTAGACATGACAAAACACGACTATAGTCACATTTATACTCTTTTTATTTACAACATATTGCGCAACTGCAGGGTCTCGAGACACATGCTAACTCGCAAACTAGAGAGCTAGCAAACCTAAACGGTAGCCTCCAAGTTATTTCCTTTCAACTTAAATAGCCAAAAACTTACCACTTCCACACGGATAGGGAGGATAACTATTAACAGTTATTTAACCTTTAACATGAACATGAATCAAACGTAATCATTTTTTCTGGGTACATGATACCATACAGCATCCATATCAAACTTGCGCGGGCCGCACTAACATTAAACAAAATCAAGATGGGGGCCACATATTTGAGACCCCTGTTTTGGAGTAAACATCTGATATTATTCCAGGATTTAAACATTTCTTGGCCTATTTTTTTTTGTGCTAGTGGATTTGAGTGATAGTGAAGAGGAGGTGGAGGAAGAAGAAGACAGTGAAGGTGACGTGGAAGAAGATGGCGAAGCATCTTCCCATTCTTCAGGTCGCCGCTATCCCAGCAGAACCCCAAAGAGCAGGAGCACGCGCCTGACCAGAAACGCTGCCGCTGCGGGTCGAAACAAGAGCGGTAAAAACCAAATCCCTCATTTTCCGATTCATCACACCCCAAGATTAATATTTCACTATTATTGTTTTAAATATCGCTTGTTCTCAGAGGGCAGAACGGAGATGAACGGTCACGCCAGCCGCCCCTCCCGCAGGGAGCGACATCACCTCCGGGAGTCGGAAAGAAGCTCATCACGCGGTTCCAACACGGAAGAACGAACCATTCGCAGGTCGCTCAAGAGGAAAACGGCGAGGGCTGCTGTCAACAGGATCAAACTTATTGAAGCATCAGATTATGAAGATGATGATGATGATGATGATGAAGAGGAGGAGGAGGCGGAGCCCAGGCGCAGCGCCAGTCGCCTTCGCAACACTCCCCGACCCAGCAAACGCCCCACGGTGCTTCAGAGCAGCTCTGATTCAGATGGGGAGCAATCGAAAAACGGTGGGAATGTTTTTTTTATTATTATTTTTTTTAATAATAATAATAATAATACATTTTATTTATATAGCGCTTTCAAAATACTCAGACACTTTACAGAAGAATGGAGTTGAATAAAAGCAAGTAAACAGAGTAAAATATACAATAAAATACAACATTCATTCGTTTATACACAGTTTTGTTTTGTTTTTTTTTAATTTGGGCAAATATATGAAATATTACAGTGCATTTCTTACATGAATGAAAATATAACTTTCCATTATTTCCATTTGTATTCAACTATCTGATCACAAGCCCAAAAGGAGTAGGATGAAGCAAAAGATTATAAATGCCTACCGCTTTTTGGAAGATATAATCATGTTTTTTTATTTGTTTATGATTATTTATTATTTTTATTATTATTTATTTATTTTTTATTATTATTTATTTATTTATTTATTATTATTATTATTATTTTCCATTATTTCCATTTGTATTCAACTATCTGATCCCAAGCCCAAAAGGAGTAGGCTGAAGCAAAAGCTTATAAATGCCTACCCCTTTTTGGAAGATATAATCATGTTTTTTTTATTTTTTTTATTATTATTTATTATTTTTATTATTATTATTCATTTATTTTTATTATTATGTATTTATTATTATTATTTTCCATTATTTCCATTTGTATTCAACTATCTGATCCCAAGCCCAAAAGGAGTAGGATGAAGCAAAAGCTTATAAATGCCTACCCCTTTTTGGAATATATAATCATGTTTTTTTTTTATTATTATTTATTATTTTTATTTATTTATTTTTATTATTATTTATTTAGTATTATTATTTTCCATTATTTCCATTTGTATTCAACTATCTGATCACAAGCCCAAAAGGAGTAGGCTGAAGCAAAAGATTATAAATGCCTACCCCTTTTTGCAAGATATAGTCATGTTTTTTTTATTATTTTTATTATTATTATTTTCCATTATTTCCATTTGTATTCAACTATCTGATCACAAGCCCAAAAGGAGTAGGATGAAGCAAAAGATTATAAATGCCTACCCCTTTTTGCAAGATATAATCATGTTCATGCCACAGTCTTGTTTTCCCCTGTTATTATCATTGTAATATTATTATTATCATTATTGTTATAATCTTTATCATTATTACCATTATTATTGTTATTATCACCATTATTCTAATCATCATTAATATTACCATTTTCATCATTATAGTTGTAACAATTTTTTTATTTTTTTTTTATGGAGGATGGAGTGACACAGCATTACCTCTTTACTAACTACATGACACATTTATGGGTTACACAAAATCGTAAAAAAGAGCCTCACAGAAAAACAAATACTACAATTATTTCAAAAAGTGACTATTTTCACTCCCAGTGATTACATAGCCAAATACATTATTTGCATTTTCATGTCCAATTTCCCATTTTTTATAGCTACGAATACTAAGGAATCGACTGAAGAATCCCAGGATGAGGAGAACGGCAACGACAGCAGCTCCTCAGACTCCTCCCACTGTCAGCAGAACGGACACGCAAGAACGTCAAGCAACACCAAGGGAACCGGTCAGCAACACGAGTTTTCCATTTGCCTTTTCCTGAGGATATATTTAGCAACGCTTCACTCTTTCTTTTCTGCAGGACCTTTCACGTGCATGAACGGAGACGGCCCCAAACATCACAAGTTGCTGGACAGCAGCTCCGAGCAGGACGGCGATGCGGCGGAGGAGACTTCCGGAGATGCGGAGGAGGAAAATGAGGTAGCCGTGCGTCAGAAGACGAGTCGAAGCTCATCCCGCAAGAGCAGGATTACCAGTGAAGAGGAGGAGGAGGAGGAGGAGGAAGAAGACACTAAACGAAGAAGCACCCGAAGCAAACCTCCAGTAAGCTCTGACGACGAGGACAGCTCGCATCAGCCGCATCAAAACGGGAGCGAAGCGGCACAACCGAAGGACTCCAAACGGAGCAAAGTGTCGTCATCCAAAAGCCAAGGACATCATGCCGGAGATCTCGAAGCGCAAAAGAGCTCACGCAAGAAAAAAGCGAAGCAGAACGACGAAAGCGACGCCGAAAACAGCATCTCCAGCGACGACTTCGACTCCAAAACCAAGAGGTCCACGAGGAACAAGACCAAATCGAAACGCCCTCGCCGCGACACTTCCGAGCAGGAATTCCAACCCAAGAAGTCCAGAAGAAAACGCTCCACCGGCTCATCGGAGGAAGACTCGGATAACTCCGACGGCACCTTCAACCGCCGTCTTAACCTCCGAATGCTCCCCAAGAAGAAATACATCAGCGATAACTCCGCTTCGGAGGAAGACGGCGCTCCTCGGAGTAAAATGAGAAACGGGAACAAAGCGATCTCGAGGGAAGACCGCTACAACAAGAGAGCGTCAAGGAAAAGCCCTCCAGATGAAAGCAGCACTCCGATGTCTTCCAAGAGGAAACGAGTATACACTTCAGGCTCTGAAGATGAGAGTGACATGGCGGCTGAGAACAATAAAAAAAATGGCAGATCCGGCTCCTTTAAGCGGCGGAAACGGGATCATGAAGATGCTTTTTCTTCGTCGCATTCCGGCGAGAACGACGACGACGACGAAGAAGATGTGCGCCGCTCAAGGAGGACAAGGAAGAAGAATGAGGAGAGGCGGGTCAAACATAAAAGGCTGAAGGAAAGCTGCAGCAGTAATCACAGTTCTGACTCTGAAATCGAGCAGTCGTCCTCGGCGAGCGAAAACTCCTACGCCAGCTCAGGGTCCCACAGCAGTCCAAAGAGGAGAAGTCCCAGACGGGCGGCGAGCGACGAAAGGACCGCCGGTCGGCAGTTGCGTCGGCGTCGACCACGGGTTGCCTCGGAGGAAAACGACAGCGACGAGGCGTGCGGCGGAACGCGTCAAAAAGCCCGCGTCAACACCCGAAACCGTGGCAAGCGAACTGTCGTCTATCACGACAGCGAATGAGACGGCACGACGGGTTTTAACGACCGCACACGGGAAAAGACACTTGACATGAACGGTAGCAGCACTGGTTTCCTCGACAAACAAACAAACAAAAAAAAAAAATGCTGTGAATCTTGTTTCTTTCAGGGATATTTATATTTTCTATGAAAAACACGTTTATACATGTGATACAAATTCATGCATTTGAACTGCTGGTTATCACGAGGATTCAGATCAAAACCGCCGCCTGCCAACATTGCTTGTTGCGATATTTTTTTTTTTTTTTTTTTATCCAGCAGAGTTAACTTGTGAGGAATCTTTGGGTGCTATCTAATAATATACCTCTGTTTAAATCTAAGCATATTGCTGGCTTGCACTAAAATACACTGTAAGGAGGTATTTCATACACTAGTTTTGCATTAGAAACTCAGGGGTCAACTAAGTTTACTGTAGTCTCAGACGCCGCGCGGTTGAAAAGGACGAGCGAGAATTCCAGGTTTTTTTTTGTTTTTTTTTTGGAGCGACAATTCCAGGTGGGCAAGACGTCTAAGCACACGCAACCGAGACTTAAAAACCCAAGCCACATTCTCACTTAAGACTACAGCACTCCTTTGTAAATCCATACATACACTTAATTCTTTGACTGTATTATGAGTTGATATGAGCCAAAATGAATGAAATCATCCCCCTTTATATTGTTTTCATCACTTTTGTGTTGTATTCTAGTAAATACTTTAGATGTATTTTGATGGATGGCCATCAGTCAGTAGCAACATTTTTATTTAAGTTGAAATTTTATTTTACTTGTTTGTTTTTTTACTTTCAACTGCATTGTCTTGCCATGTGTCACAAATTGGTACCTTTTTTTTTTGCCAAGTACAAATAACCAGAAGTACTTACCGCAAAATAGTGTGATTTCTCATATTGGGAAGACATTTAATTGTCCGGTGTTACTTTCAGTGTTAAATTCTTTTTTTTGTTGACGTAAATATTTTTGCCAGTCCCACAGTAGTTTGGTTTATGGCGGGTTTTCTAAATGCAGTTGCTTTGACATATTTGCTCAATGGTTCTCGTACTACATCTTCAATAAACAAGATTTCAATGAAAAAAGCGATAAAACCGAAATGTTGGTCTTTGTGTGCAATGTTTATTGTTTTTGTTTGTATGCGGGTTTGTTTATTGTGAAGACCGGCGTCGCATTTTCGTGACATCAAAATGCGTAACCATCTAATTTAGTGTGTCGCACTTTCGACACGGAAGTTTTAATTACATTTCTAAATGTGACTACCGCGTCATGTCGCAAATTATACAGTATATTATAGGGCGTATTGTTTTGCTGATATATCCTATTGTCAGTAACCACATGCCGTTATAATTCTGTAATACTCAATATCTGCCATATTGTGCATTCGTGCATGCGGGTTTGTTTATTGTGAAGACCGGCGTCGCATTTTCGTGACGTCAAGATTTATTCCGTAACCGTCTAATTTAGTGTGTCGCACTTTCGACACCGAACTTTTTACTCAGTTAATTAAATTTCAAAACGTGACTACCGCATCGTGCCTCAGATTATACAGTATATTCTGCGATTCATCCTAGTTTAACCACGAATAAATTTTTACCTATGAAATATGTATACATTTTTAAACTGAAACACGGGCTACAGCGCGCCAAGGTTAGTACAAATGAACGTCTTAAGAGTCAGCTGAATTTACTTAATTTCCTGGTAGCCACATACATGACAACATATGCAGTCATAATACATAGGGCGTATGTATTTATATATCGCGTATTGTTTTGCTGATATATCCTATTGTCAGTAACCACATACCGTTATAATTCAGTAATAATATCTGCCATGTTGTGTTAAATGTTACATATCCCCAAATATATTCTCACACGTGCATAGGCGGGTTTGTTTATTGTGAAGACCGGCGTCGCATTTCGTGACGTCCAAATGCGTAACCGTCTAATTTAGTTTGTCGCACTTTCGACACGGAAGTTTTTACTCAATTAATTACATTTCTAAATGTGACTACCGCATCATGCCGCAGATTATACAGTATATTCTGCGATTCATCCTGGTTTAACCACGAATAATTTCCTACCCGGGAAATAGGTATACATTTTTAACTGAAACACGGGCTACAGCACGCCAAGATTGGGGCAAATGTGCGTCTTAAGAGTCAGCTGAATTTACTTAATTTCCTGGTAGCCACATATATGACAACATCTGCAGTCAAAATACATAGGGCGTATGTATTTATATATCGCGTATTGTTTTGCTGATAAATCCTATTGTCAGTAACCACATGTCGTTATAATTCTGCTGTTTTAACTCAATATCTGCCATATTCTGCATCCGTGCATGTGGGTTTGTTTATTGTGAAGACCGGCGTCGCATTTTCGTGACGTCAAAATGCGTCTAACAGTCTAATTTAGTTTGTCGCACTTTCGGCACGGAAGCTTTTACTCAATTAATTACATTTCTAAAAGTGACTACCGCCTCATGCAGCAGATTATACAGTACATTCTGCGATTCATCCTAGTTTAACCACGAATAATTTCTTACCGGGGAAATATGTATACATTTCGATAAATTGGCCTGACGCCTGACGCTTAACGCTACTAAGCTAGCATAGAAGCTCATGGTTAGCATGTCCTCTGTCAGCATCCACAACATCAAGAAGTAGAATCAGTAACAGCAGTTGACTAACCGGACAACAGGAAGATGTCTGCTAGTAAAAGGTTGTTTTCTTCTGTAAAGCCGAGATGTTTGTGGACCTACTTGCGCAGGAGTGTTACAACATGGTCACCGGTTGGTGCTGCTTTCAATGCCAGACCCCACAAGAGACTGGACCTGTTCGAGAAAAACGTGGTCAGTATTAACTTCTCGAAGCTGTCATTATATATATATAATGTTTGATAAATACTAATGTAAGTCAAGTTAAACATGGTTGTGTGACTGCAGGGTTTGTTTGGAGTACCGGAGCTGAGTTCCCCATCAGGCTTCCAAGTGGCTACAAACAAAGCTCTAGAAAAAACACAACTCCTGGTTGAGAAAGCATGTTCTTGCACACCTGGAGTTGACACTATCGCAGCTTTTGACCAGCTCTCAGATGGACTTTGTAAAGTGGCAGACCTGGTAAGTTCAGTTTGTCTAGTTTGTTCATTGTCTGCCTGACATTTACATTCATATTGTTTCTTTTCCACCATAATCCAGGCAGATTTTATCAAAGTTGCACATCCGGATCCGGCGTACCGTGACGCCGCGGAGAAAACCTGCATTGAGATCGGCACAGTCGTGGAGAAGTCAGTCATCATGCCATCAAAATTGTGATCGGTCATAGCCGACATTTCCATGTCTGTGTTTCAGATTAAATACAAATGTGGAGCTCTGCAAGAGTTTGAAGAATTTGCTGGATGACCCAGACGTTGTGGCTCAGCTGGATCCGGACACAAGGTGAGCTTCCCGTTCCTTTCTTACCTTGAATTCACCAATTCATGAAACGTGTGGAATCACTGTTCTTTCTTTTGTAGGAGAGTGGCAGAGTTGTTCATGTTTGACTTTGAAATCAGCGGGATTCACCTGGATGAGAAGCTGGTGAGAGACTTGTTGGACGTGGAGAAATGTTCTATTCTGGAGTAGGGGTGTGTATTGGAAAGAATGTGGCCATACGAGACGTATCACGATACTAGGCTCACAATACGATATATCACGATACTCTTAACAAGGCGATATTTTTTTGTTTTTCATTCATTCATTCATTTTCTACCGCTTTTTCCTCATTCTTGTAGTTAAAGATTATTTCTTGAGAAAACTGAATTATACCAGCAATAAAATAAAATAATTTAATTTAATTTAATATGCTGTAATTTAATTTTTAATTTAACTTAATTTAATTTAATTTTTTATGCTGTATCACAAACTTTCCCCTGTAAAAAACTTAAAGTGTAGCATTTGGATAAATAAAGCTTTAACATCCAGCTTTAAATTTACAAATAATTTAATTTAATTTAATTTAATTTAATTTAATTTAATTTAATTTAATTTAATTTAATTTAATTTAATTTAATTTAATTTAATTTAATTTAATTTAATTTAATTTGTTATGCTGTATCACAAACTTTCCTCTGTAAAAACTTAAAGTGTAGCATTTGGATAAATAAAGCTTTAACATCCAGCTTTAAATTTACAAAAGTATTATTTTAATTTTAATTTTAATTTTAATTTTAATTTTAATTTTAATTTTAATTTTAATTTATTTTATTTGTTATGCTGTATCACAAACTTTCCTCTGTAAAAACTTAAAGCGTAGCATTTGGATAAATAAAGCTTTAACATCCAGCTTTAAATTTACAAAAGATTTTATTTTATTTTATTTTATTTTATTTTAAATGATGTCTCAAGATCCTGCTCAAATGTTGACATTCTATTAGTTAAGTTATTAATAAAGTTTTAACATCCAGCTTTAAATTAAATTACATTAAATTACATTTTATTTTATTTTATTTGTTATGCTGTATCACAAACATTCCTCTGTAAAAACTGAAAGCGTAGCATTTGGATTAATAAAGCTTTAACATCCAGCTTTAAATTTCCCAAAAATTTAATTTAATTTAATTTAATTTAATTTAATTTAATTTAATTTAATTTAATTTAATTTAATTTAATTTAATTTAATTTAATTTAATTTAATTTAATTTAATTTAATTTAATTTAATTTAATTTAATTTAATTTAATTTAATTTAATTTAATTTAATTTAATTTAATTTAATTTAATTTAATTTAATTTAATTTAATTTTAATTTTAATTTAAAATGATGTCTCAATATATCACGATACTGTTAACAAGGTGATATTTTTTGTTTTTCTTGTAGTTAAGATTATTTCTTGGGAAAACTGAATTACACCAGTCATCTTTTTTCCCACTTCTCCGCAGAGGAAAGAGGCGGTTGCTCTCCACGTGAAGCTCTTAGATCTTAACAACGAGTTCCTGGTGGGCTCTCACATGCCCAACAGAATTGCCAGGTCTTCCATCCCCGAGCATCTTCACCTGCACTTTGCTAGCGAAGGGAGCTTTGTGCAAGTCGGAGGACTCCACGCGGACGCGCCTGATGATTTGGTTTGTGCACTTGAATGCAACATTTCTACTCTTACACAGCAGGGGGCGCCTTTGTCTCATAGCTGTTTTTTTTTTTTTTTTGCTATTGCAGGTTCGAGAAATCGCCTACAGGATTTACCTCTACCCAAACGCAGATCTGATGGAGTGTCTGGAGGAGCTTCTGAGATGCAGATACAAGCTAGCCAGGCTAGTTGGATACGACACGTACGGACACAGAGCCCTGAAGGGAACCATGGCAACGACACCAGGTTGAGTCACGACCCCGCCCGTTACTATTATTAGAACGTACAATAATTAATATGCCACTTTCATAAGTGAAACAGTAATTATTTACACACAAGCACTATAAGTTGTTTTATTTCATGTGTGGTTATGATTATGATTTTGTGCCTTGCAGAGACGGTGATGAGCTTTCTTCAGTTGTTGACAAACAAGCTATCCGACAGGTACACTCCCTACGCCCTCCCGAAAAATCTGTCTGGGACTGCAACATTGACAAAAACTTAAAGAAAAATATACAAACAAAGTTATTTCCTTTCAACTTAAATAGCCAAAAACGTACCACTTCCACACGGACAGGGAGGATAACTATTAACAGTTATTTAACCTTTAACATGAACATGAATCAAACGTAATCATTTTTTCTGGGTACATGATACCATACAGCATCCATATCAAACTTTAAACTTTCATATCAAGGCGGGGGCCTCAAACTAGTGTCCTGCGGGCCACATTTGGCCCGCGGGCCGCATGTTTGAGACCCCTGCTTTATAGTCAATATAGTCAAAACTGACCCTAACAATACAGTGGTCATAATTTCAACCAGACCATTTTAGAATGTAGTAAAAATTATTATTTTTTTATTTTTATTTAGTTGAAGTAGAGTTTCCTGACAAAGTCAAAAAGCCTTGATGCAATACAAGAGGAGGCCTTACATAAGAGGAGGGTTAAATTGGGGGGGGTGAAAACATTCCAGTCCCAGACAGAAAAGAACTGAGAATAATATGAATGCTGGGCCGCACGGTGGTGAAGTGGTTACCATTTCGGCCTCCCCCATTCCAAAAACATGCTAGGTTAATTGGCTACTCCAAATTGTAGGTATGAATGTGAGTGTGACAAATTTTTTTTTTAAATTTTAAAAAATTTAAAAAAATTTAAATTTTTTTTTAATTTTTTAAAAACATTTTAAAATTAAAAAAAAAATGTAAAAATTTTAATTTAAAAAAAAAAATTTAAAATGTAAAAATTTTAATTTTTTTAAAAAATTTTTAAAAATGTAAAAATTTTCAAATTTTTAAAAAATTTTAAAAATGTAAAAATTTTCAAATTTTTTAAAAATTTTACATTTTTTAAAATTTTTAAATTTTTTTAAAAAATATTAAAAATGTAAATATTAGGTTAAAAAGGTATGAATGTGGGTGGGAATGCTTGTTTGTCTATATGTGCCCTAGGATAGGCTCCAGCATAACCCTGTGACTAGGATAAGCGGCATAGAAAATGAATTGATGGAATATGAGCGCTGTGAGGTATTCATTTACCCATGCAATGTACAGTACATGAATACTATGTGTATGCAGTTCATAGTACAGAATCATGTACTGCAGTTCTACATCACTGCAAATCATGAAATGATTGAAATGAATGAAATACACATATTTCAATATTTGTTTTTTTTTTTTTCCTCTCATTGTCACAGAACAGCCAAGGACTTCAAAATGATGCGAGACATGAAGAAAAAACTCAATCCTCGGAATTCTGTAAGTGTTCCCGTCATGACCACGTCAACGTACTTGCAACCTATACAGGAAGTGATGTGTGTTTTGACACAGGAGCTGATGCCGTGGGACCACCCCTACCTCAGTGGAGTCTTGCGTGCCGAGAGGTGAGTTTCCGCCATCTTGAGGAAGCATGTCGTTTTGGTAATATTCCACTCCCGTGTTTCCAAGTAATGCAGGCTAATATTTTATTTTTATTATTTTATTCATATTTATTTCAATTTGCTTTGACATAACCATCAAAATATTATTACAGTTGCATATATTGAAGGGCGTCATCCATTTTTCGGCAGCCATGTTTGTACTTTCTCACCACCAATCTGAGACTCTGAATAATCTTCATTGCGAATATTATATATAATATAATTTTGATTTAGTTTAGATGGAAGTCGACTCGGGGATCTCCAATAATATATACCCACTGATATTGTTTTATATTATGACAAAAATAAGAACTCAAATCATATATGTATCTGTTTTTATGCCGTTTATGATACTGACTGGTCATGATGACCTGACCCACACAGCAACAATATTTAATTTCATTTGAACATGCATCAGATTCCAATTGAGTGCATCCCATAATCAGTTCCCAGTTCCACATGTCCAAAAGGAGTAGGAAGAAGCAAAGCTTATTAAATCCTACCCCTCCATCTGGTACTTTTACAATCACTAACTGTTACATTTGTTCACTTCCTGCTTTCATAATATAATTGAAGCTATTTATTTATTACGTTCATTTTTTTTAAATTAATTTTTTATTATTTTTTTAATATTTTTAATTGATTTTTTAAAAAAAAAAATATTTTTAATATTTATTAATTAAATTTTAATATTATTTAAATTAATTTTTGATGTTTTTTTACTTTTAATTTTAATGACTGGTTGAAGAGTCTTCATCCTTGTATTTAGCAAACATCAACTGCTTGTATTGTTTCTTGAATTGGCTCATCTCAGATTCCAATTGAGTGCATCCCATAATCAGTTCCCAGTTCCACATGTCCAAAAGGAGTAGGAAGAAGCAAAGCTTATTAAATCCTACCCCTCCATCTGGTACTTTTACAATCAGTAACTGTTACATTTCTTCACTTTCTGCTTTCATAATATAATTGAAGCTATTTATTTATTAATTGGTATTTTTGTATTATTTTTTAATATTTTGTAATATTATTTTAAATATTTTTTTTTATTAATTTTTAATATTTTTAATAATTTTTGTTAGTAATTTTTAATAATTCATATTATTTTAAAATATTTTCAAATAATTTTTTAATATGTGTAATATTTTTTATTAATTTTTAATAATTTGTATTATTTTAAATATTTTTTAAATAAATTTGTAATATTATGTATTTTAAATATTTTGTTATTAATTTTTAATATTTTTGTATTGTAATATATTTGTATTGTTTCTTGAATTGGCTCATCGTTGTGCATTGTTTGACTTCCTTACTCAATCCATTCCATAGTTTGATTCCACATACTGAAATGTTATGCTAATGCTAACATAGTCCTAGCATAGAAGTGTTTCAAATGTACTTCTTCCCTGAGATCATATTTATTGGATGACACTTTTAGCTAATTGGTTATCATAACTATACCATTAACTATATCAGCAAGTTTAAGTATTTGTGATTTTAGAAATATTGTTATTATTATTATTATCGTATTGTGAATATACAATTTGCATTGACTGAAGGGTTGTTTTGCTATTTGCATGTCTGGTAGCTCCACCTAATTATGATCATTACTACTGATTACTGATGATTACTATGACGGCAGCATTCACAAGAATGTTATGAGGAGTAACCATGTTGTGTTTTTTGGTTAAGATACAACATCGAACCCAGTCTGTACAGCCCCTACTTCTCCCTGGGGGCCTGCATGGAGGGCTTGAACATCCTCTTCTCTCGGCTCTACGGCCTTTCCCTCATGTCCGAACACCCCAGCGCCGGAGAAGTGTGGAGCGATGATGTCCGTAAACTGGTAAGACACTATAGCTGCTCATCCACTTATTAGGTGTTGGCTGATGTTCTGACTGTTCTTTTCCTGTGTGTGTCTTTCCAGGCTGTTGTTCATGAAACAGAGGGCTTACTCGGATACATTTACTGCGACTTCTTCCACCGGCAAAACAAACCTAATCAGGTGGACACGCACACTTTACCATCAAGTCACGATCCCTTACTAAGCCACCATCTTCTCCAAATACAGGATTGTCACTTCACCATCCGTGGAGGTCGCCGGTGCCAGGAAACGGGCCAGTATCAGCTGCCCATCGTGGTGCTGATGCTGAGCCTCCCGCATCCCACTCGAAATGCGCCCACGCTGCTCTCTCCCGGCATGATGGAGAACCTCTTCCACGAGATGGGCCATGCCATGCATTCCATGCTGGGACGCACTCGCTACCAGCATGTCACGGGTGCGCTCGGCATATTTAATAAAGCTATAAATCGATATTAATTGTCTTGTCCGCGCTCTAGGAACCAGATGTGCGACCGACTTTGCCGAAGTGCCCTCCATCCTCATGGAGTACTTCGCCACCGACTACCGAGTCGTCAACCAGTTTGCACGCCATTATGAAACCGGACAGGTACACTCGGAAAAGGCGTCATGAAATGTGTCTAATCATAATCATAATTCTCACTTTGATGATGATGATGATGACCGGTGATGGCTTTTTCCGCCTGACAGCCTCTGCCTGAGAGTATGGTGGCTCGTCTGTGTGAGTCGAAGAAGATGTGCGGCGCTGCAGACACGCAATTGCAGGTATGCCAATCAACCCGTCAATCAAAAGTAGTAATGTGTCGTAGTGTTTTTTTACCACATCAATGTTGGTATATCGTCCCGCTCTACTGTTAACCCTTAGTGGTCAAAAATGACCCGGTCAGGTTGTTTTCTTGGAATATCTTCGTAATGAAATGTTTTTAAAAATTTTAATTTAAGTTTTTAAATTTTTAATTTTTTTTAAATTTTTTAAATTTTTAATCACATCATATTTTTTTTCATATTCCAGGTATTTCTCAAAAAACATGTTTTTGATATCATGACATTCACATTTTTAACTTACCTTTTATACATTTTAAGAAATTTTAGTTTTTGTGTTACTACCCCAACCTTCCATTAGTGGGTCAAAAATGACCCGGTCAGGTTGTTTTCTTGAAATATCTTCGTAATGAAATTTTTTTTAAAAATTTAATTAAATTTTTTAATTTTTTAATTTTTACATTTTTTAATTTCTACATTTTTACATTTTTGATCACATCATAATTTTTTTAATATTCCGGGTATTTCTCAAAAAACATGTTTTTGATATCATGTCATTCACATTTTTAACTTACCTTTTATACATTTTAAGAAATTTTAGTTTTTGTGTTACTACCCCAACCTTCCATAAGTGGGTCAAAAATGACCCGGTCAGGTTGTTTTCTTGAAATATCTTCATAATGAATTTTTTAAATATTTTTTTAAAAATTTAAATTTTTAAAATTTTTTAATAAAATTTTAATTTTTTATTATATATATCATAATTTTTTTCATATTCCAGGTATTCCTCCAAAAACATATTTTTGATATCATGCCATTGACATTTTTAACTTCCCTTTATGCAACACACAATGGATCCTCCCATTTTCTATTGTTGTACGGGGTCATTTTCTTTTTCAAAGATGTAAAAAAGTGAAAAATGAAGATGTTTCTAACATGAAATCATTCTTGTGTGGTCCTAAATATAATACTAAATATCATACAAGTGATTATTCCTAACCAAAATGGCAAAATTGTCCTAAAAAGGCATTGATTCTAGTATGGGTGATTTTTGATCCACTTATGGAAGAGTGGAGGGTCCAGTCACTCGTGCATCGAAGGGTTAAAGCATACAATCTATTATCCCTTGACAGATTTTCTACGCTGCCCTGGACCAGATTTACCACGGCAAACCTCAACATCGCTCTACCACTGAAATCCTACAGGAGATGCAGCAGAAGTTCTACGGCTTGCCTTATACACCAAATACAGTAGGTTTTCTTTTTCATTTGAACATGCATCAGATTCCAATTGAGTGCATCCCATAATCAGTTCCCAGTTCCACATGTCCAAAAGGAGTAGGAAGAAGCAAAGCTTATTAAATCCTACCCCTCCATCTGGTACTTTTACAATCACTAACTGTTACATTTGTTCACTTCCTGCTTTCCTAATATGGTTTAAGGTTTTTTTTTGTTTGTTTTTTTTTTGTCTGGTGCGTGTCCTTTCTGCTGTTAGCAAACAGTGTGATTTTAGTTTTATTTGTTCACTTCCTGCTTTCCTAATATGATTTAAGTTTTTTTAATTTTTTTTATTTTAATTTTTTTGTCCCATACCGAAGTATTATTTTATTAATTTTTATAATTTTTTTTTTTAGTTTTTAATTTATTTTTTTTTTGTCCCGTACCAAAGTACGAGGTGATACAACCATACAATGCCATAATGGGTACCATAGTAAGTGTCAATATAGTGATATATATATAGCACATTTTTAGCTAATTGCTTATTTTTAGCCTTATGCATTATTTTAGCTGTTTGAAGATGAACTATATCAGCAAGTTGAAGTATTTGTGATTTTAGAAATAAGGAGTTAGTATGTTCTCTGTAGGCGGCATTATGAATTATCCTTACTGGCCTTTTTTGCAGTACATTTAGCCAGTGAAGATTGCTTTTATAGTTATTAGCCCATATTTCCACACAATAAGTAAGATATGGTAGAACCAGAGAGCAATAAAGAGTGTGGAGTGATTTCTGATTGAGAACAAATTTTGCTTTGTTAAATATTGAAATATTTCTGGCCACATTTATGTTGTATATTTGTAATATGAGGTTCATGTTCAGCTCATATTTTCATCTATTGTGATCTCCAGAAATGTATTTTCCTTCACCCTTTCAATGTCTACAGCGTCTATTTGTATTTGCTGGTGCGTGTCCTTTCTGCTGTTAGCAAACAGCATGATTTTAGTTTTATTTAGGTTCAAGGACAATCTATTATCATCAAAGCATCTTTTTAGTGGGACCATTTCTTCTCTGACCTTTGTAGTGATTTCGTGTGTACTCCCTACGGAACAAAAAGCAGTAGTATAATTTGCAAATCATATCAGCTTTAAGTCTTTAGTAACTTTGGAGATATCATTGACGTACAAGTTGAACAGTTTTGGTCCCAGTGTTGACCCCTGGGGAACTCCGCATGTAATATATGAACTTCATTCATTCATTTTCTACCGCTTTTCCTCACGAGGGTCGCGGGGGGTGCTGGAGCCTATCCCAGCTGTCTTCGGGCGAGAGGCGGGGTACACCCTGGACTGGTGGCCAGCCAATCACAGGGCACATATAGACAAACAACCATTCACACTCACATTCATACCTATGGACAATTTGGAGTGGCTAATTAACCTAGCATGTTTTTGGAATGTGGGAGGAAACCGGAGTACCCGGAGAAAACCCACGCATGCACGGGGAGAACATGCAAACTCCACACAGAGATGGCCGAGGGTGGGAATTGAACCCTGGTCTCCTAGCTGTGAGGTCTGCGCACTAACCACTCCATCACCGCCGTGCCGCCCATATATGAACTTGTAGATGTATATTATCCGTGTCATTGTTTATTTGGGGAAAAATGTATTTGGTTAGCATTCATTTCAGGTAGAGTTGCATTTTCTTAATACTTCTGTCGACTTAGTGTATTTATACAGCGCCGATGCTGTATCGACTTTTTCAGTCCCAGCACAGTAAAAAGATTAAAGCTATACTATAAATTTTCCCTAAGATGAGATCTCCTTTGAATGAGTTCTCCCCGGGGGAAATATTTCAAAGTGTTCTTCCAGGTCCCTTTGAATGAAAGAAAAAGCTCTGTATTTTTCCCCTGTGGGCAATGGGGGGGGGAGGAGGAAGCCAGGAAGGGAGAAGGGGAGTCGAAAACAAAGTCATGACGCAGATGGGGAACGACCTTCATGGAGCGTTTGCTCAGGACTATAATTATCTGCATCGTGAAAAGAGATTACAGAGCTGCTGTGTCTTTGCTCGGGTTTTATTATCCTGGTCAGCGTTTTTCTGCCCACGTTTCAGCTTGTACTGCTCTAGAGCAGGGGTCTCAAAGTCAATTTACTTGGGGGCCACTGGAGCTAGGGTCTGGGTGAGGCTGGGCCGCATCAGGTTTTCAAAAAAAAAAAAAACGCATTTATTAAAAACAGAAAAAAACTTTTTCAGTGCTTTGGTTCCAATTTTCTACAATAAAAGCTCTGATAAAACATTCCACTGTTCTCAAATATCTTAATTTTTATTTTTCTACACAAAATAAGATGAAAAATAAACAAATCAAGAATAAAGAAAATCAATCAATCAGTAATAAATAAATATAATAATAATAATAAACGGCAAATAATAAAACACAAATGATTTTTTTCATATTAAAATGAACAAAGCATTATTAGAGCCCTGTAGACATGACAAAACACGACTATAGTCACATTTATACTCTTTTTATTTACAACATATTGCGCAACTGCAGGGTCTTGAGACACATGCTAACTCGCAAACTAGAGAGCTAGCCACCTAAACGGTAGCCTTCAAGTTATTTCCTTTCAACTTAAATAGCCAAAAACTTACCACTTCCACACGGATAGGGAGGATAACTATTAACAGTTATTTAACCTTTAACATGAACATGAATCAAACGTAATCATTTTTTCTGGGTACATGATACCATACAGCATCCATATCAAACTTTAACATTAAACTTCATATCAAGGCGGGGGCCTCAAACATGTGGTCCGCGGGCCAAATGTGTCCCGCAGACACTAGTTTGAGGCCCCTGATTTATATAATATTATATTTTATAAATAATATATAATATTAATCAATTATTTAATATAATTATTTATTTATCAATATCATTAATTAATTATTAACTATTATTGATTATTTAATTTAATTGTTATAATTTATTAATTATTAATGTCAATATAAATTTAATAATAATAAAAATAAATTTTTCATATAAAATGGGTGTGGTAAAGAAAATACTTTTTTGTCTGCCACGTCTTCCAATGCTAAATCGCCACTGGAACCCAACAGCATTGCTTCACAGAAAGTGACAATGAAGTGAAAGTGAAACCCTTCCAATAACACAACTGACCTTACATCGGTCCATCCTTGTAGAACAGGGGTCTCAAACACGCTGTATGGTATCATGTACCCAGAAAAAATGATTACGTTTGATTCATGTTCATGTTAAAGGTTAAATAACTGTTAATAGTTATCCTCCCTATCCGTGTGGAAGTGGTAAGTTTTTGGCTATTTAAGTTGAAAGGAAATAACTTGAAGGCTACCGTTTAGGTGGCTAGCTCTCTAGTTTGCGAGTTAGCATGTGTCTCAAGACCCGGCAGTTGCGCAATATGTTGTAAATAAAAAGAGTATAAATGTGACTATAGTCGTGTTTTGTCATGTCTACAGGGCTCTAATAATGCTTTGTTCATTTTAATATGAAAAAAATCATTTGTCTACCCACCAACTATATGTGCTTTCTTAACTTTTTATTATTATTATTATATTTATTTATTACTGATTAATTGATTTTCTTTATTCTTGATTTGTTTATTTATTTTTCATCTTATTTTGTGCAGAAAAATAAAAATTAATAATTTTGAGAACAGTGGAATTATTTATCAGAGCTTTTATTGTAGAAAACTGGAACCAAAGCAAAGTTAAAAAATTTTTTTTTTTTAAATAAATGCGTTTTTTTTTTTTTTTTTTGTAAAACCTGATGCGGCCCAGTCTCACCCAGACCCGAGCTCCAGTGGCCCCCAAGTAAATTGAGTTTGAGACCCCTGTTGTAGAAACACCTCTCAGGACTGGCGTCTTCAGCTAAGTAAACACTAGCATAGCCAATAAGTCACAGAGAGACGTATTCTAAACATTCTGACGTGTGTGTGTGTGTGTGTGTGTGTGTGTAGATTAGAAAGGAATCGGATGAACACCAACCACATAGTCAACTTGTTTTTCTCCCCTTCTCCTTATTAGTACATAGATACAATCATTTTTCATGTACAAGTGTTCCCAATTTTCTGAGTGAAGAATCTTTGATAAAAGTACTGTAGTACTACAAATCATTATGATGGTCCACAGCCTTTAATGTGTTTTTGTTTTTTTAAACCGTGGCAGCTGCTGTCTTAGTCTATCTTTCCAAAGTGACTGAATTCCCCAGAAGTTCCCACTAGTGGAGATCATAGGAGATCCGTGGAGAAAGAACCCTCAGGCGACTGCAGACAGACAGGATTCCTACTATTTGGGAATTTCAATGTTTTGTCCTGGGCTGCACGGTGATGGAGTGGTT
The DNA here is from genome assembly GCF_030265055.1 of Doryrhamphus excisus. NCBI lineage: Eukaryota > Metazoa > Chordata > Actinopteri > Syngnathiformes > Syngnathidae > Doryrhamphus > Doryrhamphus excisus. The sequence goes on from NC_080473.1 coordinate 21,333,375, forward strand.
AGTGCGCAGACCTTACAGTTAGGAGACCAGGGTTCAATTCCACCCTCGGTTATCTCTGTGTGGAGTTTGCATGTTCTCCCCGTGCATGCGTGGGTTTTCTGCGGGTACTCCGGTTTCCTCCCACATTCCAAAAACATGCTAGGTTAATTAGCCACTCCAAATTGTCCATAGGTATGAATGTGGGTGTGACAAAAAAAGTAATAAAATAAATAAAATAAAAATTAAATTAAAATAATTAAATTAAAATAAAATAAAATAAATTAAATTAAATTAAATTAACATAAAATAAAATGAAATTAAAATAAAATAAAATAAATTACATTAAATTACATTAAATTACATTAAATTACATTAAATTACATTAAATTACATTAAATTACATTAAATTACATGAAAATAAAATAAATTAAATTTAATTAAATGTAATTAAATTTAATTAAATTTAATTAAATTTAATACAAATTATTTAAATTAATTTAAAAAAATTGTTGTTTGTCTATATGTGCCCTGTGATTACCCCGCCTCTCGCCTGACGACAGCTGGGATAGGTTCCAGCACCCCTGCGACCCTTATGAGGAAAAAGCAGTAGAAAATGAATGAATGAATGAATGTCCTGGGCTGCAAAAAAAAATTAAATTAAAAATTAAAATAAAAAATTTAAAAAATAAAAAATTATAAAAATAAAAAATTAAATAAAAATTATTAAAATTAATTAAAAAAAATGGTTGTTTGTCAATATGTGCGCTGTGATTGGCTGGCGACCAGTCCAGGGTGTACCCCGCCTCTCGCCTGAAGACAGCTGGGATAGGCTCCAGCACCCCCCGCGACCCTCGTGAGGAAAAGCGGTATAAAATGAATGAATGAATGAAATGTTTTGTTAGCATGTGTCAGCGTTATTGGAGAAAAATCTAACAATAAAATCATCAAATCAAGTAAAAGAGGAGAAGAAACATGTGAATAAAACCACTTGTTTTAGTGGAATGTCTTATGTTCTGCACAGGCCTGGCAGCTGAGATTCAGCCATCTGATTGGTTACGGGGCCAAATACTATTCATACCTCATGTCCAGAGCTGTGGCCTCCATGGTGTGGAAGCAGTGCTTCCTTCAGGATCCTTTAAATAGGTGAGACTGCAGTTTTGCAGACATGTTGGTGAAGGCTCATTTCCTCATTGCTGTGTGTGTGTGTGTGTGTGTGTGTGTGTGTGTGTGTGTGTGTGTGTTTTTATAGGGACATGGGTGAGCGTTACCGTCGAGAGATGCTAGCCCACGGAGGAGCCAAGGAGCCAATGCTGATGGTGGAAGGTAACACACACTTCATCGCTAGCCACGTTTACATGAGGAGTTTTTCTCTTTCCCAATCACCTTTCCGAAAGCAATGGTATACATGGAAAGGAATATTCCAATCTCTTAATAATATAATATCTATATAATAAAATAAAAAAAAATATATATATATATAAGAAAAAAATAAAAATATTAATAAATATGAATTATATTAAATATGAATAAATACATATATATATATATAATATAATAGTCTTCAATGCTTCTGCTATACCCTCCACTTTTTCAGTGCTTTGGTTCTTTGCAAAAGCTCTGATAAAACATTAAATTATAATTATTATAAATTATTATAAATTAATTTTTATTTATTATTTAATTATTAAATAAATGTTTAATTTTTATTTTTTGACACAAAATAAGATGGAAAAATAAATAAGCACATCAAAAAACAAGTGAAACAAATTAACAAGTTAATTTTTATTTATTATTAAACTATTAAATAAATGTTTCATGTTAATTTTTATTTTTCAACACAAAATAAGATGGAAAAATAAATAAGCAAATCATGAAAAAAATGAACAAATTAATTTTTATTTATTATTAAATTATGAAATGTTTAATGTTAATTTTTATTTTTCAACACAAAATAAGATGGAAAAATAAATAAGCAAATCAAAAAACAAATGAACAAATTAATTTGTATTTATTATTAAATTATTAAACAAATGTTTCATGTTAATTTTTATTTTTCAACACAAAATAAGATGGAAAAATAAATAAGCAAATCATGAAACAAATGAACAAATTGATTTTTATTTATTATTAAATTATGAAATGTTTAATGTTAATTTTTATTTTTCAACACAAAATAAGATGGAAAAATAAATAAGCAAATCAAAAAACAAATGAACAAATTAATTTTTATTTATTATTAAATTATTAAACAAATGTTTAATGGAATATTCCACCCCTGGGAATCCCATTATATATCCATTGGGATTGGCACTTTGGGAATGAGGTGTATACAAAGGTTCCATTCTTTCCCTTTGAGCAAAATAACACCAATGGAATTGGAATATTTGGGTCCATGTAAACGGAAAGATGACCAACAAATAATGGCGCTCGCTCAATACTCAATATAATGAAAAAGTACAGCAATGTTTGTGGTATAAGTACTGCGTGTGTATGGTGAAAGTGTACATGATGATAAAAACAAGTGTCAGTTAGGTCCATAAACGCCCCACGGCTGTTAGTCAGGTTTAGCAATTGAAGTCATTAGTTGTCCACATTTCCAGGTGGGGCATCCAGGGTGTGGACTCTCGTGTTTAGCAGTTCCACACACCTCTCCAGCTTCTTCTCCACTCTCGTGTTTAGCAGTTCCACACACCTCTCCAGCTTCTTCTCCACTCTCGTGTTTAGCAGTTCCACACACCTCTCCAGCTTCTTCTCCACTCTCGTGTTTAGCAGTTCAACACACCTCTCCAGCTTCTTCTCCACTCTCGTGTTTAGCAGTTCCACACACCTCTCCAGCTTCTTCTCCACAAGAGATTTGCCCGCTCCCAAATAATGGCGACATTAATGAATTTTAATAGATGCTCTTTCAACATGTTTTGGAACAACAGAGCCTAAATGCTAAATGCGCTCAGGTCGTTCGTTTCACTGTCTGTGTTTGAAGAGGACGAGTCCCACATACTGATTTTGCGTGTGTGAGAACCGTTTGGGTGTTGGACTTGAACCGTTTGGGTGTTGGACTTGAACGATTTTCAAAAGAACGCGTTCATTGAACACATTTTGATTTCCTAAGAATGTTGAATTGAACACAATGTAATTAAAATAACATAAAATAACATAAAACGAAATGACATGAGATGCTGAAATTCAAACCTGAGACACACAAGCTGGAGCCTATCCCAGCTGGATTTAATTTAATTTGATTTGATTTAAAATTAATTAAAATTAATTAAGAAAGCACTTCCTGCTTTCTTAATATAGTTTAAGGTTTTTTTAATTTAATTTAAAATTAATTAAATTTAATTAAGAAAGCACTTCCTGCTTTCTTAATATAGTTTAAGGTTTTTTAATTTAATTTAATTTATTTAGTTTAAAATTAATTAAATTTAATTAAGAAAGCACTTCCTGCTTTCTTAATATAGTTTAAGGTTTTTTAATGTAATTTGATTTGATTTAATTTCAAATTAATTAAATTTAATTAAGAAAGCACTTCCTGCTTTCTTAATATAGTTTAAGGTTTTTTAATTTAATTTAATTTAAAATTAATTAAATTTAATTAAGAAAACACTTCCTGCTTTCTTAATATAGTTTAATTTAATTTAATTTAATTAAAAAGCCCTAAACTATATTAAGAAAGCAGGAAGTGCTTTCCTAATTAATTTTAATTTTAATTTTAATTTTAATTTTAATTTTAATTTTAATTTCATTTAAAAAACCTTAAACTATATTAGGAAAGCAGGAAGTGAACAATTGTAACAGTTAGTGATTGTAAAAGTACCAGATGGAGGGGTAGGATTTAATAAGCTTTGCTTCTTCCTACTCCTTTTGGACATGTGGAACTGGGAACTGATTATGGGATGCACTCAATTGGAATCTGATGCATGTTCAAATGAAATCAAACCATTCCCATTCCCATAACATAGATCATAAGTCATGAACACGTAATGGGAATATTCTTGTGGGAATACCAGCCCAGAAACAAAGTAGTCTTTCCGTGATAATGACGCAAATTGCCAAACACTTGATTCTCTCCGCCATGATTGTCAAGAGCTTTCCCACAGCAGTATAAAAAGGGAGTGTCGAGGGTGCGTCCTTTTAAAAGAGGGCGCCCCTCAGGGAACTACGCCGTGTGGCCAACGTCTTGTCACTTTTTCCACGCTTCTCCTAAAGTGCGGTTTGAGGAAACGGCGTCTCAATGGCGCCATTGCAAATCCTGCAGCTCTGATGGAGGTAGCTTCAAAAGATGATGACCAGGTAGCTCAAGATGGCTACTTCTTGACTAGCACCCAAAACGCTAGTCAATACTGTTGGTGTTACATAATGTACATAATCTAAAAGTACAATGTAGTAGATGTACTGAGTACTGAGGCCACAGCTCAAGTTACTGCATGCTTGGATTGACTTGCAAGTCTCCAAATGCCCCCAACGAAACGATTATGAAAGAACGGGAGTACGGCCAAGCCCAGAGGACTTGGGACGTTGGGCTTGGAAACATTTCTCAGGAACGTTCAAATAAGTTTGACAGAAACTCGACACTAACAGCAATTTTCACCACTAAATATGTTTTTGTTATTTATGTTATTTATGTATATTTTGTAGTTATTTGCCATAAATTCTATTTGGCAACATATTTTTGATATCATGCCAGTCACATTTTTAACTTATCTTTTATACATTTTAAGAAATTTTAGTTTTTGTGTTACTACCCCAACTTTCCATAAGTGGGTCAAAAATGACCCGGTCAGGTTGTTTTCTTGAAATATCTTTGTAATGAAAATTTTTTTATCATTTCATATTCCAGGTATTCCTAAAAAAACATGTTTTTGATATCATGCCATTCACATTTTTAACTTACCTTTTATACATTTTAAGAAATTTTAAGAAATCTTCCATAAGTGGGTCAAAAATGACCCGGTCAGGTTGTTTTCTTGAAATATCTTTGTAATGAAAATTTTTTATCATTTCATATTCCAGGTATTCCTCAAAAATCATAATTTTGATATAATGCCGTTCACATTTTTAACTTACCTTTTATACATTTTAAGAAATTTTAGTTTTTGTGTTACTACCCCAACCTTCCATAAGTGGGTCAAAAATGACCCGGTCAGGTTGTTTTCTTGAAATATCTTCGTAATGAAAAAAAATTGTCATTTCATATTCCAGGTATTCCTCAAAAAACATGTTTTTGATATCATGCCGTTCACATTTTTAACTTATATTTTATACATTTTAAGAAATTTTAGTTTTTGTGTTACTACCCCAACCTTCCATAAGTGGGTCAAAAATGACCCGGTCAAGTTGTTTTGTTGGAATATTTTTGTAATGAAAATTTTTTATCATTTCATATTCCAGGTATTCCTCAAAAAACATATTTTTGATATCATGCCATTGACATTTTTAACTTCCCTTTATGCAACACACAATGGATCCTCCCATTTTCTATTGTTGTACGGGGTCATTTTCTTTTTCAAAGATGTAAAAAAGTGAAAAATGAAGATGTTTCTAACATGAAATCATTCTTGTGTGGTCCTAAATATAATACTAAATATCATACAAGTGATTATTCCTAACCAAAATGGAAAAATTGTCCTAAAAAGGCATTGATTCTAGTATGGGTGATTTTTGATCCACTTATGGAAGAGTGGAGGGTCCAGTCACTCGTGCATCGAAGGGTTAAGGAGATCATTGAGGATGCTTCTCACGTGGATTCCTTGTTCCCTAGGGATCCAAGGGATCCCGTGTAACCGTCATGGCGTGTCAGAGGCCCCGACGTTGCGTATCATGTTGTAGCCGTAGGACTGGGTGGGGTGTCGGCTCTGTAAAATGAGACGGTTGCCACTTTTCTGCTCTAATATCCAATTTGTGTGTAAAATTCACTCTGTGAACCTTTTTGCATCTGCAGTCATGCGTGTTTTTGCAGACATATGTGTGTGTGTGTGTGTGTGTGTGTGTGTGTGAGGGACCCGCATGGGGGAGGGGGGTGGGTTTTCTCGGAGCGCCTATTTACATTGGCAGGTCCACAAGGGGAAAGGGAGCGACTTCAAAGCGAGCGTCCAACTGAAGTGTAAAGTGAGCAAAGGGAGTCGTGCTCGCATGAGCTGACTTCCAAAACACACACACACACACACACACACACACACACACACACAAATGGTGCACTCGTGTTTACTCAACAACAGTAGTCAACTGTCTAATGGCGATCACGTGTGTGTGTGTGTGTGTGTGTGTGTTCTATTATCCGCCAGCGTTTTTGTTTTTGGTTTTTGAGACACGTTTAAGCATTTTGGACTGAAAGTCATCCAGGGTTCAGACAAGAACACACACCCACAAAGCCTGAAGCAGAAACTTCATACTCATAGAGTGTGTATTGTGTGTTGTGTTACAGGTATGCTGCAACGTCGGCCCACCATGGAGGACTTTGTGGACGCCCTGGTGTCAGAGCTTCAGCCAAATTTTGAGACCTTTATCATGGACTCTGAAAGCTAAAAAAAAAAACTCGAAGACTCGAAGTAGTTTTCGAATAAAATCTTAGAATGAGAACTAGGTTGTTTATTCCTGACAACAATACCTAATACAGACATCCAAGCTTATCTGCAGTCCCTGTATACCTA